>NW_025756291.1:0-6691 GCF_021184085.1 Oncorhynchus gorbuscha
TTCTTTCCCTCCTATCCCTCTCTCCCCTCCCTCTCTCACTCTCTCGCTCTCTTCTTCTCTCTATCGTTCCGTTCCTGCTCCCAGCTGTTCCCTATTCCCCTAATCATCATTTAGTCTTCCCACACCTGTTCCCGATCCTTTCCCCTGATTAGAGTCCCTATTTATTCCTTTGTGATCCGTTCCTGTGCCGTCGGTTCCTTGTTTTGTATTCCATGCTGTGATTGCGTTTCGCCCTGTCCTGTCGTGTTTTGCCGTGATTGTGTATCACCCTGTCCTGTCGTGTTTTGTGCCTTCTTCAGGCTGCGTGTGAGCAGGTGTCTCAGTCGACTACGGCCTGCGCCTACCGAGGCGACCTGCAGTCTGTGGCCGCTTCTCCAGTTGTTTTCCCCTCTACAATCTAGAGGATTTCTGTTATTCCGTTTTGAACATTAATAAACTCTGTTTCTGTTAAGTCGCGTTTGGGTCCTCGTTCACCTGCATGACAGAAGGAACCGACCAAGGAATGGACCCAGCGACTTCAGACGCTCGTTACACTGCCGTCGAGTTCAAGGAGCCATGCTCGGCAGACACGAGCAGGAATTGTCTGCTGCTCGCCATGCCGTGGAGAACCTGGCCGCTCAGGTTTCCGACCTCTCTGGACAGTTCCAGAGTCTACGTCTCGTGCCACCTGTTACTCCCTGGCCTGCCGAGCCTCCAGAACCCAGGGTTAATAACCCACCTTGCTACTCCGGGCAGCCCACTGAGTGCCGCTCCTTTCTCACGCAGTGTGAGATTGTGTTCTCTCTCCAACCCCACACATACTCTAGAGAGAGAGCTCGGGTTGCTTACGTCATTTCACTCCTTACTGGCCGGGCTCGAGAATGGGGCACAGCTATCTGGGAGGCAAGGGCTGATTGCTCTAACAGATTCCAGAACTTTAAAGAGGAGATGATTCGGGTTTTGACCGTTCAGTTTTTGGTGAGGAGGCTTCTAGGGCCCTGGCTTCCTTATGCCAAGGTGAACGGTCCATAACGGATTATTCCATTGAGTTTCGCACTCTTGCTGCCTCTAGTGAGTGGAACGAGCCGGCGCTGCTCGCTCGTTTTCTGGAGGGACTCCACGCAGCGGTTAAGGATGAGATTCTCTCCCGGGAGGTTCCTTCAGATGTGGACTCTTTGATTGCTCTCGCCATCCGCATAGAACGACGGGTAGATCTTCGTCACCGGGCTCGTGGAAGAGAGCTCGCATCAACGGTGTTTCCTGCTCCGCATCGCAACCATCTCCTCCTCTGGCTTTGAGACTGAGCCCATGCAGCTGGGAGGGATTCGCATCTCGAATAAGGAGAGGGAACAGAGGATCACCAACCGCCTGTGCCTCTATTGCGGAGTTGCTGGACATTTTGTTATTTCATGTCCAGTAAGAGGCCAGAGCCCATCAGTAAGCGGAGGGCTACTGGTGAGCGCTACTACTCAGGTCCCTTCATCTAGATCTTGTACTACTATGTCGGTCCATCTACGCTGGACCGGTTCGGGTGCTACATGCAGTGCCTTGATTGACTCTGGGGCTGAGGGTTGTTTCATGGACGAAGCATGGGTTCGGAAACATAACATTCCTTTCAGACCGTTAGACAAGCCTACGCCCATGTTTGCCTTAGATGGTAGTCATCTTCCCAGTATCAAATTTGAGACACTACCTTTAACTCTCACAGTATCTGGTAACCACAGTGAGACTATTTCTTTTTTGATTTTCCGTTCACCGTTTACACCTGTTGTTTTGGGTCATCCCTGGCTAGTATGTCATAATCCTTCTATTAATTGGTCTAGTAATTCTATCCTATCCTGGAACGTTTCTTGTCATGTGAAGTGTTTAATGTCTGCCATCCCTCCCGTTTCTTCTCTCCCTACTTCTCAGGAGGAACCTGGCGATTTGACAGGAGTGCCGGAGGAATATCATGATCTGCGCACGGTCTTCAGTCGGTCCCGAGCCAACTCCCTTCCTCCTCACCGGTCGTATGATTGTAGTATTGATCTCCTTCCAGGGACCACGCCTCCTCGAGGTAGACTATACTCTCTGTCGGCTCCCGAACGTAAGGCTCTCGAGGATTATTTGTCTGTGTCTCTTGACGCGGTACCATAGTGCCTTCTTCTTCTCCGGCCGGGGCGGGTTCTTTTTGTTAAGAAGAAGGACGGTACTCTGCGCCCCTGCGTGGATATCGAGGCTGAATGACATAACGGTTAAGAATCGTTATCCGCTTCCCCTTATGTCATCAGCCTTCGAGATTCTGCAGGGAGCCAGGTGCTTTACTAAGTTGGACCTTCGTAACGCTTACCATCTCGTGCGCATCAGAGAGGGGGACGAGTGGAAAACGGCGTTTAACACTCCGTTAGGGCATTTTGAGTACCGGGTTCTGCCGTTCGGTCTCGCCAATGCGCCAGCTGTTTTTCAGGCATTAGTTAATGATGTTCTGAGAGACATGCTGAACATTTTTGTTTTTGTCTATCTTGACGATATCCTGATTTTTTCTCCGTCACTCGAGATTCATGTTCAGCACGTTCGACGTGTTCTACAGCGCCTTTTAGAGAATTGTCTCTCGTAAAGGCTGAGAAGTGCTCTTTTCATGTCTCCTCCGTTACTTTTCTCGGTTCCGTTATTTCCGCTGAAGGCATTCAGATGGATTCCGCTAAAGTCCAAGCTGTCAGTGATTGGCCCGTTCCAAGGTCACGTGTCGAGTTGCAGCGCTTTTTAGGTTTCGCTAATTTCTATCGGCGTTTCATTCGTAATTTCGGTCAAGTTGCTGCCCCTCTCACAGCTCTTACTTCTGTCAAGACGTGTTTTTAAGTGGTCCGGTTCCGCCCAGGGAGCTTTTGATCTTCTAAAAGAACGTTTTACGTCCGCTCCTATCCTCGTTACTCCTGACGTCACTAGACAATTCATTGTCGAGGTTGGACGCTTCAGAGGTAGGCGTGGGAGCCATTCTATCCCAGCGCTTCCAGTCTGACGATAAGGTTCATCCGTGCGCTTATTTTCTCATCGCCTGTCGCCATCTGAGCGCAACTATGATGTGGGTAACCGTGAACTGCTCGCCATCCGCTAGCCCTAGGCGAATGGCGACAGTGGTTGGAGGGGGCGACCGTTCCTTTTGTCGTTTGGACAGACCATAAGAACCTTGAGTACATCCGTTCTGCCAAACGACTTAATGCCCGTCAAGCTCGTTGGGCGTTGTTTTTCGCTCGTTTCGAGTTTGTGATTTCTTACCGTCCGGGTAGCAAGAACACCAAGCCTGATGCCTTATCCCGTCTGTTTAGTTCTTCTGTGGCTTCTACTGATCCCGAGGGGATTCTTCCTTATGGGCGTGTTGTCGGGTTGACAGTCTGGGGAATTGAAAGACAGGTTAAGCAAGCACTCACGCACACTGCGTCGCGCTTGTCCTAGTAACCTCCTTTTCGTTCCTGTTTCCACTCGTCTGGCTGTTCTTCAGTGGGCTCACTCTGCCAAGTTAGCTGGTCATCCCGGTGTTCGAGGCACTCTTGCGTCCTATTCGCCAGCGCTTTTGGTGGCCGACTCAGGAGCGTGACACGCGCCGTTTCGTGGCTGCGTGTTCAGACTGTGCGCAGAAGAAGTCTGGTAATTTTTTCTGCTTCTGCTCCTGGTCTTGCTGGGTCTCAGTCTGTTCCCTGCCATCGCATCTCTCCTGTTCTTGTCCCTGCCCTTGCTGTGTCTCAGTCTGTCCCTAGTTCTCATTTTTTTTTTTAGAGTAGTACCCTAGTTTCCCTTTTATCGTTTTCTTTTTCGCTACGGTCCTGAGGAGAGGAGTTGGGTTCTTTCTCGACGTGCTGGACCGTTTGATCTATGATTTCCTCCGTTGCCAGTGTTCTTCCTCGAGAGCGCCAGGAGGCGCCGGTGAGTGGGGGGTACTGTCATGTTTGTCATTTATTATCATGTCTTGTCCCTGTGCTCCCTCTATGCTATTTCGCTTCCCTCTGCTGGTCTTGTTTGGTCTTTTTCCTATCCTTCTCTCTCCCCTCCCCTCTCTCACTTCTCGCTCTCTTCTGTCGTTCCGTCTTGCCCCAGCTGTTCTATTCCCCTAATCATCATTTAGTCTTCCCACACCTGTTCCCCGATCCTTTCCCTGATTAGACTCCCTATTTACCTTTCAGATCCGTTCCTGTGCGTCGGTTCCTTGTATTTGTATTCACCATGCTGTGATTGCGTTTCGCCCTGTCCTGTCGTGTTTTTGCCGTGATTGTGTATCACCCTGTCCTGTCGTGTTTTGTGCCTTCATCAGACGCTGCGTGTGAGCAGGTGTCTCAGTCGACTACGGCCTGCGCCTACCCGTTTGACCTGCAGTCTGTGGCCGCTTCTCCAGTTGTTTTCCCTCTACAATCTAGAGGATTTCTGTTATTCCGTTTTGAACATTAATAAACTCTGTTTCTGTTAAGTCGCGTTTGGGTCCTCGTTCACCCGCATGACAGAAATAGCCTGCAGTTCTGTCCTACTATCAGGTCTGTGCCCAAACAATTTGAGCTTCTACTTTATAAATCCACCTTTCCAGAAACAAGTCTCTCACCGTTGCCGCTTTGCTATAGACCACCTTCTGCCCCAGCTGGCATGGTTTCCATCTTGTCAGATGATTACCCCATCATCTTTGCTGTTAGGTGACGTAAACTGGGACATGCTTTACACTGGCCATCCTACAATCTAAGCTTGATGCCCTCAA
Organism: Oncorhynchus gorbuscha; assembly: GCF_021184085.1. NCBI lineage: Eukaryota > Metazoa > Chordata > Actinopteri > Salmoniformes > Salmonidae > Oncorhynchus > Oncorhynchus gorbuscha. Next base: position 4,697 of record NW_025756291.1, read on the forward strand.
TCTCACACCCAGATGACCACCCTCATCACTGTCAGTATCACTAGCTCAACTTCAGCGAGCAGGCCTTTCTAATTGACCTGGCCCGGGTATCCTGGAAGGAAATTGACCTCATTCCGTCAGCAGAGGATGCCTGGTTATTCATTAAAAGTAATTTCCTCACAATCTTAAATTCAAAAATGTAGAACCAGGAACAGATATAGCCCTTGGTTCACTCCAGACCTGACTGCCCTTGACCAGACCATACTGCATTAGCATCGAATAGCCCCTGCGATGTGCAACTTTTAAGCGAAGTAAGGAACCAATATACACAGGCAGTTAGGAAAGCAAAGGCTAGCTTTTTCAAACAGAAATTTGCATCCTGTAGCACAAACTCCTAAATGTTCTGGGACACTGTAAAGTCCATGGAGAATAAGAGCACCTCCTCCCAGCTGCCCACTGCACTGAGACTAGGAAACACTGTCACCACCGACAAATCCATGATAATTAAGAATTTCAAGAAACATTTTTCCACAGCCCTGCACCCCCACAGCAACTTTCCCAAGCCTCCCCATTTCTCCTTCACCCAAATGCAGATAGCTGATGTTCTGAAAGAGCTGCAAAATCTGGACCCCTGCAAATTAGCCGGGTTAGACCATCTGGACCCTCTCTTTCTAAAATGATCTTCCGAAATTGCTGCAACCCTATTAAATCTCTCTTTTGTATCGTCTGAGATCCCCAGAGTTTGGAAAACTGCTGCAGCCATCCCCCTCTTCAAAGGGGGAGACACTCTAGACCCAAACTGCTACAGACCTGTAATCTAACCTACCCTGCCTTTCTAAGGTCTTCAAAAACCAAGTTAACAAACAGATCACGACCATTTGGAATCCCACCGTACCTTCTCTGCTATGCAATCTGGTTTCGAGCTGGTCATGGGTGCACCTCAGCCACAATCAAGGTCCTAAATGATATCATAACCGTCAACGAAAAGAGACAATACTGTGCAGCTGTTTTCATCGACCTGGCTACGGCGTTTGACTGTCAATCACCACATTCTTATCGGCAGACTCAACAACTTTGGTTTCTCAAATGACTGCCTCGCCTGGTTCACCAACTACTTCTCAGACAGAGTTCAGTGTGTCAAATCGGAGGGCCTGTTGTCCGGACCTCTGGCAGTCTCTATGGGGGTGCCACAGGGTTCAATCCTCGGGCCGACTCTTTTCTCTGTATACATCAATGTTGTCGCTCTTTGCTACTGGTGATTCTATGATCCACCTCTATGCAGACGACACCATTCTGTATACTTCTGACCCATCTTTGAACACTGTGTTAACTAACCTCAGACAAGCTTCAATGCCATACAACTCTCCTTCCGTGGCCTCCAACTGCTCTTAAATGTAAATAAAACTAAATGCATACTCTTCAACCGATTGCTGCCACACTTGCCGTCCGTCCAGCATCACTACTCCGGACGGTTCTGACTTAGAATATGTGGACAACTACAAATACCTAGGTGTCTGGTTAGACTGTAAACTCTCCTTCCAGACTCACATTAAGCATCTCCATTCCAAAATTAAATCTAGAATCGGCTTCCTATTTCGCAACAAAGCATCCTTCACTCAGGCTGCCAAACATACCCGAGTAAAACTGACCATCCTACAGATCCTTGACTTCGGCGATGTCATTTACAAAATAGCCTCCAACACTCTACTCAGCAATTTGGATGCAGTCTATCACAGTGCCATCCATTTTGTCACCAAAACCCATGTACTACACATCACTGCGACCTGTATGCTCTCGTTGGCTGGCCCTCGCTTCATATTTGTCACCAAACCCACTGGCTCCAGGTCATGTATAAGTCTTTGCTAGGTAAAGCCCCACCTTATCCCAGCTCACTGGTCACCATAGCAGCACCCACCCGTAGCACACGATCCAGCAGGTATAACTCACAGGTATATCTCATCTCATCTCACACACACATACACATACACACACATACACACACACACACGCACACAC
>NW_025756292.1:0-6691 GCF_021184085.1 Oncorhynchus gorbuscha
AACTCAATAATCAGCTAGTCTCTATAGACACTGACAAGGGGCCCTACACTCTTACACACACACTGCAACACACACTGCACACACACACTAGACACACTACACACACAGACTATAACACACACTACTGGACATAATCAGCTAGGGACCCTATAGACACTCTTACAAGGGCAGCACACTCTTACACACACACTGGACACACACTACACACACACACTACAACACACACACACTACAAATTACTGACACCCTATAGACACTCTAATCAGCTACACTCTATAGACACTACACAAGGGGCTCCTACACTCTACACACACACACTACAACACACATTACTCATAACTCAATAATCAGCTAGTCTCTATAGACACTCACAAGGGCTCCTACACTCTTACACACACACTACTACACACACACTGTGGCTCAATGATCAATATCTCTACAACACACGCTAGTAACACACACGCTACAACAACACTTACGTTACAACACATTATTACTATAACATATATATTTATAATATATATATATTTACTAAGCAACATACATTTACACTAATATATTATAATATATACATATTACATAATATACATAACACATTTATATTATTATATACATACATATATACAATACACACACACACTACAAATACACACACACTCATAACACACATACTACAACACACACACTAAGCAAACACACACACACTACAACACACATATACTCATAATACACACACATTACTCATGTAACACACACTACAAACACACACACTACAACATTATTACAGGCTACAATACACATATCATAACTACAATACAGTAACACAATACTTCATAATACACATTACTTGCTAAATACATTAATAAATAACATACATATATTACATAATAATTAATATTATTACTTCATAAACACATAATACACATATTACTAATAACACACATATTACTACACACATAATATTACAATAACACACACACTACAAAACACATACATACTATAACACACATAATTACAATAACACATACACTCATAATCCACACACACTGCATGCATGCAATACACTCCCTAAACAGTACTGTAACACAATCAGCTAGAGAAGTAAACACAGTCACATACACCAGCCCTAAAATCCTACAAACTATATACCGTTAATCAACTTCAAGAAAATATTACTATAACACACTTTTGCAACACACACTGCAACACAACACTCGGTAAACACACACACTGCAATAACACACTGCAACACACACACTGCAACACACACACTACAACACACACATAACACACACACACTACAATACACACACACACACACATTACTCATAACACATTAATTACTCATAATAATTTTAACACACATTCATAAACTAAAACACACACACACATTACTCAGCAACACACACACACTAACATACACAACACACATTACTACAACACACACACCATAACAACACACACACTACAACACACACATTACTCGCAACACACACACATGACACACACACACACTGCAACACACACACACTGCAACACACACACACTGTAAACACACACACACTTAACACACACACACTGCAACACACACACACTGTAACACACACACACACTGCAACACACACACACTGTAGCACACATTACCGGTAAAACACACACTGTAACACACACACACAAAACACACACTGCAACACACACACTACAACACACACACTGCAATACACACACACTGCAACACACACACACTATAAAACACACACACCACACACACACACATATCATAACACACACACATTACTCATAACACACAGACGCAGACACTACAAAAAACACACTACAACACACACACATACACACACACACTACAACACACAGACGCAGACACTACAAAACACACACTACAACACACACACACACTACAACACACACACACACTACAACACACACACACACTACAACACACACACACACTACAACACACACAGACACTACAATACACACACACACTACAACACACACACACACTACAACACACACAACACTACAACACACACACACACACACACACACACACACTACAACACACACACTACAACACACACACACACACACACACACACACACACACACACACACACACACACACACACACACACACACTACAACACACACACACACACTACAACACACACACTACACACACACACACACACACACTACAACACACACACACTACAACACACACACACACACTACAACACACACACACTACAACACACACACACTACAACACACACACACACACACACTACAACACACACACACTACAACACACACACTACAACACACACACTACAACACACACACTACAACACACACACTACAACACGAATTGCAAAAATCCCTGTCTCCTTACCCCTATACATATCTACCTCCATCACTCCAGTATCCCTGTCTCCTTCCCCCTCTACATATCTACCTCCATCACTCCAGTATCCCTGTCTCCTTCCCCCTATACATATCTACCTCCATCACTCCAGTATCCCTGTCTCCTTACCCCTATACATATCTACCTCCATCACTCCAGTATCCCTGTCTCCTTCCCCTATACATATCTACCTCCATCACTCCAGTATCCCTGTCTCCTTTCCCTATACATATCTACCTCCATCACCCAGTATCCCTGTCTCCTTCCCCTATACATATCTACCTCCATCACTCCAGCATCCTGTCTCCCTTCCCCCCTATACATATCTACCTCCATCACTCCAGTATCCCTGTCTCCTTCCCCCTATACATATCTACCTCCATCACTCCAGTATCCCTGTCTCCTTCCCCTATACATATCTACCTCCATCACTCCAGCATCCCTGTCTCCTTCCCCTATACATATCTACCTCCATCACTCCAGTATCCCTGTTCTTCCCCCTATACATATCTACCTCCATCACTCCAGCATCCCTGTCTCCTTCCCCTATACATATCTACCTCCATCACTCCAGTATCCCTGTCTCCTTCCCCCCTATACATATCTACCTCCATCACTCCAGCATCCCTGTCTCCTTCCCCTATACATATCTACTATCATCATCAGTATCCCTGTCTCCTTCCCTATACATATCTACCTCCATCACTCCAGTATCCCTGTCTCCTTCCCCCCTATACATATCTACCTCCATCACTCCAGTATCCCTGTCTCCTTCCCCCCTATACATATCTACCTCCATCACTCCAGTATCCCTGTCCCCTTATCCCTATACATATCTACCTCCATCACTCCAGTATCCCTGTCTCCTTCCCCCTATACATATCTACCTCCATCACCCCAGTATCCCTGTCTCCTTCCCCCTATACATATCTACCTCCATCACTATACATATCTACCTCCATCACTATACATATCTACCTCCATCACTCCAGTATCCCTGTCTCCTATACATATCTACCTCTATCACTCCAGTATCCCTGTCTCCTATACATATCTACCTCCATCACTCCAGTATCCCTGTCTCCTATACATATCTACCTCCATCACTCCAGTATCCCTGTCTCCTTCCCCCTATACATATCTACCTCCATCACTCCAGTATCCCTGTCTCCTTCCCCCTATACATATCTACCTCCATCACTCCAGTATCCCTGTCTCCTTCCCCCTATACATATCTACCTCCATCACTCCAGTATCCCTGTCTCATTCACCCTATACATATCTACCTCCATCACTCCAGTATCCCTGTCTCCTATACATATCTACCTCCATCACTCCAGTATCCCTGTCTCCTATACATATCTACCTCCATCACTCCAGTATCCCTGTCTCCTTCCCCCTATACATATCTACCTCCATCACTCCAGTATCCCTGTCTCCTTCTCCCTATACATATCTACCTCCATCACTCCAGTATCCCTGTCTCATTCACCCTATACATATCTACCTCCATCACTCCAGTATCCCTGTCTCCTTCCCCCTATACATATCTACCTCCATCACTACAGTATCCCTGTCTCCTTCCCCCTATACATATCTACCTCCATCACTCCAGTATCCCTGTCTCCTTCCCCCTATACATATCTACCTCCATCACTCCAGTATCCCTGTCTCCTTCCCCCTATACATATCTACCTCCATCACTATACATATCTACCTCCATCACTCCAGTATCCCTGTCCCCTATACATATCTACCTCCATCACTCCAGTATCCCTGTCTCCTATACATATCTACCTCCATCACTCCAGTATCCCTGTCTCCTATACATATCTACCTCCATCACTCCAGTATCCCTGTCTCCTTCCCCCTATACATATCTACCTCCATCACTACAGTATCCCTGTCTCCTTCCCCCTATACATATCTACCTCCATCACTCCAGTATCCCTGTCTCCTTCCCCCTATACATATCTACCTCCATCACTCCAGTATCCCTGTCTCCTTCCCCTATACATATCTACTCCATCACTACAGTATCCCTGTCTCCTTCCCTATACATATCTACCTCCATCACTCCAGTATCCCTGTCCCTTCCCCCTATACATATCTACCTCCATCACTCCAGTATCCCTGTCTCCTTCCCCCTATACATATCTACCTCCATCACTCCAGTATCCCTGTCCCTTCCCCTATACATATCTACCTCCATCACTCCAGTATCCCTGTCTCCTTCCCCCTATACATATCTACCTCCATCACCCAGTATCCCTGTCTCCTTCCCCCTATACATATCTACCTCCATCACTCCAGTATCCCTGTCTCCTTCCCCCTATACATATCTACCTCCATCACTCCAGTATCCCTGTCTCCTTCCCCCTATACATATCTACCTCCATCACTACAGTATCCCTGTCTCCTTCCCCTATACATATCTACCTCCATCACTCCAGTATCCCTGTCTCCCCTATACATATCCCTCTATCACTCCAGTATCCCCTACCTCCTTCCCCCTATACATATCTACCTCCATCACTCCAGTATCCCTGTCTCCTTCCCCCTATACATATCTACCTCCATCACTCCAGTATCCCTGTCCTGTCTCCTTCCCCTATACATATCTACCTCCATCACTCCAGTATCCCTGTCTCCTTCCCCCTATACATATCTACCTCCATCACTCCAGTATCCTGTCCTTCCCCCTATACATATCTACCTCCATCACTATACATATCTACCTCCATCACTCCAGTATCCCTGTCTCCCTTCCCCCTATACATATCTACCTCCATCACTCCAGTATCCCTGTCCCCTATACATATCTACCTCCATCACTCCAGTATCCCTGTCCCTTCCCCTATACATATCTACCTCCATCACTCCAGTATCCCTGTCTCCTATACATATCTACCTCCATCACTCCAGTATCCCTGTCCCCTTCCCCCTATACATATCTACCTCTATCACTCCAGTATCCCTGTCCCCTTCCCCCTATACATATCTACCTCCATCACTCCAGTATCCCTGTCTCCTATACATATCTACCTCCATCACTCCAGTATCCCTGTCTCCTTCCCCCTATACATATCTACCTCTATCACTCCAGTATCCCTGTCTCCTTCCCCCTATACATATCTACCTCCATCACTCCAGTATCCTGTCCCCTTCCCCCTATACATATCTACCTCCATCACTCCAGTATCCCTGTCCCCTTCCCCTATACATATCTACCTCCATCACTCCAGTATCCCTGTCTCCTATACATATCTACCTCCATCACTCCAGTATCCCTGTCTCCTATACATATCTACCTCCATCACTCCAGTATCCCTGTCTTCCCCCTATACATATCTACTCCATCACTCCAGTATCCCTGTCCCTTCTACCCCTATACATATCCCCTCCTTCCCCTATACATATCTACCTCCATCACTCCAGTATCCCTGTCTCCTTCCCCCTATACATATCTACCTCCATCACTCCAGTATCCCTGTCCCCTTCCCCCCTATACATATCTACCTCCATCACTCCAGTATCCCTGTCCCTTCCCCTATACATATCTACCTCCATCACTCCAGTATCCCTGTCCCCTATACATATCTACCTCCATCACTCCAGTATCCCTGTCCCCTTCCCCTATACATATCTACCTCTATCACTCCAGTATCCCTGTCCCCTTCCCCTATACATATCTACCTCCATCACTCCAGTATCCCTGTCTCCTATACATATCTACCTCCATCACTCCAGTATCCCAGTCTCCTTCCCTATACATATCTACCTCTGTCACTCCAGTATCCCTGTCTCCTTCCCCTATACATATCTACCTCCATCACTCCAGTATCCCTGTCTCCTTCCCCCTATACATATCTACCTCCATCACTCCAGTATCCCTGTCTCCTTCCCCTATACATATCTACCTCCATCACTCCAGTATCCCTGTCACCTTCCCCCTATACATATCTACCTCTATCACTCCAGTATCCCTGTCACCTTCCCCTATACATATCTACCTCCATCACTCCAGTATCCCTGTCCCCTTCCCCCTATACATATCTACCTCCATCACTCCAGTATCCCTGTCTCCTTCCCTATACATATCTACCTCCATCATCCAGTATCCTTGTCCCTTCCCCCTATACATATCTACCTCCATCACTCCAGTATCCCTGTCACCTTTCCCCCTATACATATCTACCTCCATCACTATACATATCTACCTCCATCACTCCAGTATCCCTGTCCCCTTCCCCCTATACATAT
>NW_025756293.1:0-5000 GCF_021184085.1 Oncorhynchus gorbuscha
CAGACCTATAACCATACCTCATTCAGACCTATAGCCATACCTCATTCAGGACTCTATAGCCATATCCTCATTTTCCAGACCTGTAGCCAGATCTCATTCAGACCTATAGCCATGCCTCATCCAGACCTATATGCCATACCTCATTCAGACCTATAGCCATACCTCATTCAGACCTATAGCCATACCTCATTTCAGACCTATAGCCATACCTCATTCAGACCTATAGCCATACCTCTCATTCAGACCTATAGCCAGACCTCATTCAGACCTATAGCCATACCTCATTCAGACCTATAGCCATACCTCATTCAGACCTATAGCCATACCTCATTCAGACCTATAGCCAGATCTCATTCAGACCTATAACCATACCTCATTCAGACCTATAGCCATACCTCATTCAGACCTATAGCCATACCTCATTCAGACCTATAGCCATACCTCATTCAGACCTATAGCCATGATCTCATTCAGACCTATAGCCATACCTCATTCAGACCTATAGCCATACCTCATTCAGACCTATAGCCATACCTCATTCAGACCTATAGCCATACCTCATTCAGACCTATAGCCATACCTCATTCAGACCTATAGCCATACCTCATTCAGACCTATAGCCATACCTCATTCAGACCTATAGCCATACCTCATTCAGACCTATAGCCAGATCTCATTCAGACCTATAACCATACCTCATTCAGACCTATAACCATACCTCATTCAGACCTATAGCCAGATCTCATTCAGACCTATAACCATACCTCATTCAGACCTATAGCCATACCTCATTCAGACCTATAACCATACCTCATTCAGACCTATAGCCATACCTCATTCAGACCTATAGCCATACCTCATTCAGACCTATAGCCATACCTCATTCAGACCTATAGCCATACCTCATTCAGACCTATAGCCATACCTCATTCAGACCTATAGCCATACCTCATTCAGACCTATAGCCATACCTCATTCAGACCTATAGCCAGATCTCATTCAGACCTATAGCCAGATCTCATTCAGACCTATAGCCATACCTCATTCAGACCTATAGCCAGATCTCATAAAATTGTTAATCCATCAAGACAGACCAGACAGGCTCACCTCTGACGTGTGTGTGTGTGTGTGTGTGTGTGTGTGTGTGTGTGTGTGTGTGTGTGTGTGTGTGTGTGTGTGTGTGTGTGTGTGTGTGTGTGTGTGTGTGTGTGTGTGTGTGTGAGAACATTGATCTCAGAGATGATATTGTTTCTCTAGATGCAGCTGATGGAACAGGAGATTGAAAGAGAGCGGGAGAACAGGAGGATGTGAGTCAGCACTCTGGGCTTCTCTTTGTGGTTCTGACATTGTCTGTGTTCCAAATGGAACCCTATTCCCTATATAGTGCACTACTTTTGACCAGGGACCATAGGGTTGTAGCTAAAAGTAGTGCACTATAAATGGAATAGGGTGCCATTTTGGGACAAATTCCTTCAAATGGTTATTTTAGGCGTCTTTCAACTGGACCTAGTCCTAAACGAGACAGATCTATAGTTTATGTACAGATCTAGACAGATCTATAGTTTATGTACAGATGTAGACAGATCTATAGTTTAAGTACAGATCTAGCTATTATGGGTAGTCATCTAATGTGGCATCATCTCCCCCTCTCTCCTTCTCTCTCCCTCCCTCTCTCTCTCTCTCTCCCCTCTCCTTCTCTCTCTCACTTTCCTCTCCCTCTCTCTCCTTCTTACTCTCCCCCTCTCTCCTCCTCCCTTTCATCTCTCTCTCCCTCTCCCTCTCCTTCTCTCTCCTCTCTCTCTTTCTCCCTCTCTTCTCCTCCTTCTCCTCTCTCCTCTCCTTCTCTCTCTCTCCTCTCTCTCTCTCTCTCCTCCTCCCTCTCCTCTCTCCCTCTCACCTCTCCCTACTCTCCTCCTCCCTCCTCTCCTCTCTCCCTCTCACCTCTCTCCCTACTCTCCTCCTCCCCTCTCCTCTCTCCCTCTCACCTCTCTCCCTACTCTCCTCCTCCCCTCTCCTCTCTCTCACCTCTCTCCCTACTCTCCTCCTCCCCTCTCTCCCTCTCACCTCTCCCTACTCTCCTCCTCCCCCTCTCCCTCTCTCCCTCTCACCTCTCTCCCTACTCTCCTCCTCCTCTCCTCTCCCTCTCACCTCTCCCTACTCTCCTCCTCCCCTCTCTCTCTCCTTCACTCTCTCCCTACTCTCTCCTCCCTCTCCCCTCTCCTCTCTCTCTCCTCTCCACTCTCTCTCTCCTTCACTTCTCTCCTCTCTCCTCCTCCTCTCCTCTCTCCCTACTCTCCTCCTCCCCCTCTCCTCTCTCCCTCTCACCTCTCTCCCTACTCTCCTCCTCCCCCTCTCCCTCTCACCTCTCTCCCTACTCTCCTCCTCCCCCTCTCCCTCTCACCTCTCTCCCTACTCTCCTCCTCCCCCTCTTGTCTCCTCTTTTCTCGACAAGTTTTGTTCTGTACACTGCAGATGAAAGACGACAAGGAGAGAAAGATACAGTAGTTTAGACCAGGGGTGTCAAACTCATTCCATGGAGGCCTAGTGTGCAGTGGGTTTTCAGGAGGAAGGATTCTCACACCTCTGTCAGAATGCTGTTCATTGACTACAGTTTAGCGTTCAACACCATAGTGCCCCCAAAGCTCAAGGACCCTGGGAGAAACACCTCCCTCTGGAACTGCAGGGCCTAATGTCTTCAGGTTTTGTTTTGTCCTTTCAGTTAAGACCTGGACAACCAGGCGAGGGGAGTTCTTTACTAATTACTGACCTTAATTCATCAAACAAGTACAAGGGAGGAGGGAAAATCGCAGGTCCTCTGTGGAACGTACTGTAGAACGGCATCTACCTGTAGCCGACTGTGAAGTTTGTTCTCTGTACATAGAGGGTGTATCTCAATAATCTAAAGTACAGAAGGACCTTGTCTACAGTCCTTAAAAAATGTTTTTACAAGTTGCATAGATCGTTAATAAATGGACAATAATTGTTCAGTTTTGGTGAGTCCACGCTCTTTGTCACTGATTCATTGTGTGAGAGAGTCATTGCGTGTGTGTGTCAGCTTACTCGAGCCTAGCACTCCTCATATTATTTTAAAAACACCGAAATATAACGTTATTCAGTAGTGGTGCGAGAGTGTGTTGCCACTCAACCGAAGCTCGTGTTTTGCTGAGTGGGCACGCGCTCTGCTCTACTCTTCCCTGCGTCGCGCCCGCCCGGGTGTGTGTGCTGCTGACTACGGGCGCAGCGCCATCATGCCGTTGGAGCGCTAGACACGCCGTTTTAAAGGGCTAGCCTCACTGTGCTGTGCCGTTCTCTCTCTCTCCCTCCCTGCCTGCTGTGTGCTGCTGATTCATCACGATTAGGTGGTTAGCCAGCCTGCCTGCCAGCCATAGGCTACATGCACAAGCCATGCCAACCAGACTGAGTGGGGGCTTTCATAGCTAAAGTAGACAAAGAAAGGGCTTGCTTGTCAAACGTAGGCTAAGCTATAGCATCGCACCACAGTGCAGAGAGAACAACATGTGTGGCGGTTGGGAATATTTTTGATAACTTCATTGCGAGATAGATTGATCATATCGAGAGTTACGGGGGGACTGGGAATCCCCCCCTGGTTTTCAGAAATCAGGCATCGTTAATCGGTTTACATAGAGTAGGCTAGCTAGATAAGGAAGAGGAAGATATATCGTGTATTCGGGATGTGTAGCCGAGTTGGAACTGTCTAGAAAACGTGATTATATGTTAGGTGGCTGGAGATATTCACAGCAGAAGAACTGTCCGAGTTTTCGAGTGCTGAAACGGAAGCAAGCGGAGCGGAGCGGAAAACGGGCCGCACTGGATAGGGACGCAACAGCCGCGAGCGCGGTCAGCGTGTGTCTGTCTGTTGCTATTTCAGAGGTAAGATTCATAACAGCTGTTTCCAGGGAGTTGTTGACGTTGCATAATGATGATAGTGTAAACTCGACGTCACTTTCTAGCTATCGTGATGTCTTTAATTGTATGTGTCTTAGTTTAATATTGACAAGAAGGCATGTGCGTGTCAAAAGTGAAAGAGACAAACGCATCGCACATTTTATGACATTTGTTTTTTTTGTGTGTCAGGGGGCACGGAGGTTACAGTTTTAAACGTCTAGCCTCCACCTCTCCTTTTATGTGTGTCAGGGGGCACGGAGGTTACAGTTTTAAACGTCTAGCCTCCACCTCTCCTTTTATTTGTGTCAAGTCATTTCCCCGTATTTCGTATTTAGGGAACTATTATTTCTAAACGGGTTTTCCCTGTTTATTTCGCGCGGCAGCCACAGACAGTCCATGGTAGTAACAGCAATAGCGGAAGACATGCTTGCTGATTCATCACAACGTTGTGTTTCTCGCTCGACGGTTGCGCGAGCTGAGTACAGGCACGGAGCGAGGGAGCCATGGCAACATGGCACCGGCGGGCTGACAAAGGTAGGAGCGGGAGGAGGGGGGAGGAACGGTTCGTGCTTGTTGCGCCTAAATATTGCTACCCCATTGCAGTGGTGGGAAAATACAGTAGCCTACACGGTTCAAAATTATATATATATATTATAATAAGCGACTGTTGATTCATATAAATCTGGCTTTAATATGCATGTGTTATATGGGGCCTGTTTACACGATTGGTCGAAATTCAGCTAAAGGTGAACTGAACATCGGCGGTCAATTCAGATTGCTGAACAAGCTTTACCTATATAAATCCATAGCTTAAAGTAAGCAAGCACCATGTAATGATGATGATAATAAAATAGTTTTGTTTGTGTTTGAGAAACAAGCGCTCCCACTCCAAGGTTGACGCTTCTTCGCGCTCACACACACAGCGCGCGGTGTCATATCATCCTAATCAGTGCGAGCCATTGCATTTCTCATCCCTCTGGTGTTGCGCACAAGTCATTTAACGCTGACCGATGCCGATGTTAGCAACTTTTCACACACACACAACTTTGCTGATTGTGCCGGAGCAGGGAGAATGGAGTGAGAGATGAAGAAAG
>NW_025756294.1:0-6689 GCF_021184085.1 Oncorhynchus gorbuscha
TGTGTGTGTCTTTCCCTCTGCTGCTTGAACACTCGGTCACTGTCCTGCAGGAATCACTTAAGTTGAGAATTCCATGGCAGAGGGCCAGAGCTTATAGTTTGGGGGGCCTCTGCTTTGACCCTCAGAAAACACAGAGGTCATTTATGTGCCTAGAGTAACATTCTGTTGACACTCTGTTTGTACATTCTGTTTCTTAGAGTGCAGCAAGTACCATTAGTGTTCGAAACTTCATGAATCCAGCTTTGACTAAACATATACACTGTGTACAAAACATTAGAAACACCTGCACTTTCCATGACACACACTGACCAAGTGAATTCTATGATCCCTTATTGATGCCACCTGTTAAAGCCACTTCAATCAGTGTAGATGACGGGTTAAAGAAGGGGTTTTAATCCTTGAGACAATTCAGACATGGATTGTATATGTGTGCCATTCAGAGGGTGAATGGGCAAGACATAAGATTGAAGTGTCTTTGAACGGGGTATGATAGTAGGTGCCAGGCGCACGGTTTTTAGTCAAGAACTGCACCGCTACTGGGTTTCTCCGCGCTCAACAGTTTCTTCCTGTGTGGATCACTGGGCCTCCACCCAAAGGACATCCAGTCAACTTGACACAACCATGGGAAGCATTGGAGTCAACATGGGCCAGCATCCCTGTGGAACGCTTTCAACACCTTGTAGAGTTCATGGCTGACAGACTGAGGCTGTTCTGAGGGCAAAAGGGGGTGCAACCAAATATTAGGAAGTTTGTAATGTTTTGTACATTCAGTGTGTCAGCCTTTGACATTTTGTTTGCTCTGTCTATGCTTTGAGAGTGTGTGTGTGTGTGTGTGTGTGTGTGTGTGTGTGTGTGTGTGTGTGTGTGTGTGTGTGTGTGTGTGTGTGTGTGTGTGTGTGTGTGTGTGTGTGTGTGTGTGTGTGTGTGTGTGTGTGTGTGTGTGTGTGTGTACCTGCTCCCTGTGCATTCTGGTACACACTCCTGTGGTGTAGGCAGGTGGAGTTCTGTCCTCCACACACCATACAGGCATCCTCCTGCTGGTCCGAGCCCAGGATCAGGTCACAGCCCGGTGTCTGCACAAGACAGACAACATACAGGCAACATTCAGGCAACGCACAGGCAACGTTCAGACAACACAGAAAAAGACAACACAGAGACAATTAACATAAAACCAGACACACAACAGACAAAGCAAAAACAAATCAAGGTTGAAAACCAAATACCCCAAGATACCACCTGAAAAAGAGCACCAGTAACTGCTGATGGCCTTGTTAAACGTAGACCCAGTGAAATGCCACAAGCAGCACTGCAGATATTGAGATGAGTGAGATGCAAGACTTCACTCTCACATAGTCACACACAGCATCTGCACATGTACACGGGTTCACTTTACGTTGTTACAACGTGGGACCCACGGAACCAAAATGGCTGAGAATTTGTGCCTCGCGCTTCAACGCTCTTAGTTGTTGCGGAAATTGACCCACGCTGCTGTTTACTTTCTGTGTTTATGTCATATCGCTGGGTCTACCTTTAAGGGACGATCAATCCAGGTACCTGATTAGACTCTTTTACTATGCCTCAGACACACAGCTTTATGACTGGTTTTTCATCATGACACATTCACACCACGTCCGGGAGTTCAGAGTCGGTAACCCTTTGTCAGAAAAGAGCCTATGGAAAAGTCTAGTTGTTTTCTCCTTTCTCAGTAAAAGTGGGACTGACCTCTGACCCCGGCTTGGGCAGGCTGACCCCCAATATATCAGTCGTAACTCCATGTCTCTCCTCTCATCGTCTCTCCTCTCAGGAGTGACGATGAGAGGAGAGACGATGAGAGAAGAGACGTGGAGAGGAGAGACGAGAAGAGGAGAGACGATGATGAGAGGAGAGACGATGAGAGGAGAGACGATGTGAGGAGAGACGATGAGAGGAGAGACGATGAGAGAAGAGATGAGGAGAGGAGAGACGGTGAGAGAAGAGATGAGGAGAGGAGAGACGATGTGAGGAGAGACGATGAGAGGAGAGACGATGAGAGGAGAGACGATGAGAGGAGAGACGATGAGAGGAGAGACGATGAGAGAGACGAGGAGAGACGAGAAGAGGAGAGACGATGAGAGAAAAGACGATGAGAGAAAAGACGAGGAGAGGAGAGACGTGGAGAGACGATATGAGGAGAGACGATGCGAGGAGAGACGATGCGAGGAGAGACGATGCGAGGAGAGACGATGCGAGGAGAGACGATGCGAGGAGAGACGATGCGAGGAGAGACGATGCGAGGAGAGACGATGCGAGGAGAGACGATGCGAGGAGAGACGATGCGAGGAGAGACAATGCGAGGAGAGACGATGCGAGGAGAGAATAGGAGAGACGAGAGGAGAAAATAGGAGACGAGGAGAGATGGTGAGAGGAGAGACGAGGAGAGACGATGAGAGGAGAGACAGAGAGACGATGAGAGGAGAGACGAGGAGAGACGTGGAGAGACGATGAAAGGAGATACGAGGAGAGGAGAGACGTGGAGAGACTAGGAGAGGAGAGACATGGAGAAACAATGAGAGGAGAAAATAGGAGAGACGATGAGAGGAGAGACGATGAGAGGAGAGACAAGGAGAGACGATGAGCGGAGAGACAAGAGACGAGGAGAGGAGACGAGAGGAGAGACAATGAGAGGAGAGACGAAGAGAGAGAATGAGAGGAGAGACAATGAAAGGAGAGACCATGAGAGGAGAGACCATGAGAGGAGAGATGAGGAGAGACGGTGAGATGAGGAGAGGAGAGACAAGGAGAGGAGAAACGAGGAGAGACAATGAGAGGAGAGACGAGGAGAGACGATGAGAGAAGAGACTATGAGAGGAGAGACGAGGAGAGACGATGAGAGGAGAGACGATGAGAGGAGAGACGATGAGACGATGAGAGGAGAGACGTGGAGAGGCGAGAGGTGGAAAGAATCGGAGAGGAGAGAAGAAAAAAAGAGACGAGGAGAGACGATGAGAGGAGAGACGATGAGAGGAGAGAATAGGTGAGACGAGAATAGGAGAGACGAGAATAGGAGAGACGATGAGAGGAGAGACGATGAGAGGAGAGACGATGAGAGGAGAGACGATGAGAGGAGAGACGATGAGAGGAGAGACTATGAGAGGAGAGACGATGAGAGGAGAGACGAGAGGAGAGACGATGAGAGGAGAGACGATGAGAGGAGAGACGATGAGGAGAGACGAGGAGGAGAGACGAGGAGAGGAGAGACGAGGAGAGGAGAGACGAGGAGAGACGATGAGAAGAGAGACGAGGAGAGGAGAAATACCAACCCAACAAAGCACTTTGAAGCCTGGTGAAAAGCATCATAACATCATATACATTAAAACACTCAGAGAGAAGCTTTTTTACATTTTAAATGTAACCTTTATTTAACCAGGCTAGTCAGTTAAGAACAAATTCTTATTTACAATGACTGCCTACCGGGGAACAGTAGGTTAACTGCCTTGTTCAGGGGCAGAGCAACATATTTTTACCTTGTCAGTTTGGGGATTCGATCCAACACCGGTTACTGGCCCAACACTCTAACCACTCGGCTAGCTGCTGCCCCAGATTCAAGTGGGCCTCTGTGTATGTTTGAATGTGTGTGTGTGTGTGTGTGTGGGGTCAGGGGTCATTTGCTTGCTACACACCAGTCAGATTACAATCTGTATGTTCCTCCTGCAGTGCAGAGAAAACCAATCAAGTGGGAGTTTCTAGAGTAGAGACCAGCAATCTAGGAAACATATAATTATCTACCCCTCACACACACACAGTGAATCTGTGTACGCAACAGTATATGAATCAACACAACAAGCTACCTGAGTGCATGAGGCACTCTTTACTGTATACATGAATACGCCCACACACACACACACATTTAGTCCAGGCAGCTATGTGTAGTGTGGGCCTGAACTCAATCTGTGTCACGCCGCCTTCCAGACCAGCTGGACTCTGCATCTGCTTCCTGTCCTAGACCACGCCCCCTGGGACCTCAGACAGTTTAGGGCCACCGCTGACCTCACGCCCCATAAATCCCCTCATACACATCAACTCACACAAAGACATACAAGCATACACACAGACATAAAGACCAAAATGCTAATGTTCACACTCCTACATTTCTCTGCACACACACACACACATTTTGATTTTGGGATTTGATGGAGGACCATAATGTACTAATGACCAAAGCCTCAACCTCTGGGGAGAGAATTGATTTTCCAATCATCTCCATCTGCTGGAGTGTGTGGGGGATGGGAGAACCCTATTACAGAGGTGTGTGTGGGGGGATGGGAGAACCCTATTACTGAGGTGTGTGTGGGGGGATGGGAGAACCCTATTACTGAGGTGTGTGTGGGGGATGGGAGAACCCCATTACTGAGGTGTGTGTGGGGGGATGGGAGAACCCTATTACTGAGGTGTGTGTGTGGGAGAACCCTTTTACTGAGGTGTGTGTGGGAGAACCCTATTACTGAGGTGTGTGTGTGGGAGAACCCTATTACTGAGAGTGTGTGTGTGGGAGAACCCTATTACTGAGGTGTGTGTGGGAGAACCCTATTACTGAGGTGTGTGTGGGAGAACCCTATTACTAAGGTGTGTGTGGGAGAACCCTATTACTGAGGTGTGTGTGTGGGAGAACCCTATTACTGAGGTGTGTGTGTGGGAGAACCCTATTACTGAGGTGTGTGTGTGGGAGAACCCTATTACTGAGGTGTGTGTGTGGGAGAACCCTATTACTGAGGTGTGTGTGGGAGAACCCTATTACTAAGGTGTGTGTGGGAGAACCCTATTACTGAGGTGTGTGTGTGGGAGAACCCTATTACTGAGGTGTGTGTGTGGGAGAACCCTATTACTGAGGTGTGTGTGGGAGAACCCTATTACTGAGGTGTGTGTGTATGGGATGGGAGAACCCTATTATTGAGGTGTGTGTGTATGGGATGGGAGAACCCTATTACTGAGGTGTGTGTGTGGGGGATGGGAGAACCCTATTATTGAGGTGTGTGTGTGGGGGATGGGAGAACCCTATTACTGAGGTGTGTGTGTGGGGATGGGAGAACCCTATTACTGAGGTGTGTGTGTGGGGGATGGGAGAACCCTATTACTGAGGTGTGTGTGTGGGGATGGGAGAACCCTATTACTGAGGTGTGTGTGTGGGGATGGGAGAACCCTATTACTGAGGTGTGTGTGTGGGGATGGGAGAACCCTATTACTGAGGTGTGTGTGGGGGATGGGAGAACCCTATTACTGAGGTGTGTGTGGGGGATGGGAGAACCTATTATTACTGAGGGTGTGTGGGGGGATGGGAGAACCCTATTACTGAGGTGTGTGTGTGGGGGATGGGAGAACCCTATTACTGAGGTGTGTGTGTGTGAGTGTGTGTCCCTGAAAGGGCCCCTCGTGCATCCCTTGTTGCATTGTTCCACATACACAGAGCAACAACATGTTTGTATCCGTGTGTCCCCGTGTGTCCCCGTGTGTGTGTGTCCGTGTCCATCCATGTCCCTGTGTGTCCCCGTGTGTCCCCGTGTGTGTGTGTCCGTGTCCATCCGTGTCCCCGTGTGTGTGTGTCCGTGTGCGTCCGTGTGTCTTTCTCTGCTGCTTGAACACTCGGTCACTGTCCTGCAGGAATCACTTAGGTTGAGAATTTTGTGGCGGAGGGCCAGAGCTTAGAGTTTGGGGGCCTCTGCTTTGACCCTCAGAACACACACACACACCGAATTTATGGGCCTAGAGTAACATTCTGCTGACGCTCTGTTTGTACATTCTGTTTCTTAGAGTGCAGCAAGTACCATTAGTTTTCCCTTATCGAAACTTCATGAATCCAGCTTTGACTAAACATGAATTAGTTATAAAAGAAAAAGCCACAAGGAATATCAGCCCTTGACATTTATTTTGCTCCGTCTATCCTTTAGAGGCTGTGTTTGTGTGCGAGCGTGTGTGTGTGTGTGTGTGTGTGTGTGTGTGTGTGTGTGTGTGTGTGTGTGTGTGTGTGTGTGTGTGTGTGTGTGTGTGTGTGTGTGTGTGTGTGTGTGTGTGTGTGTGTGTGTGTGTGTGTGTGTGTTCTGACAAGTGCACTCTGGTCCTTACGCACAGGATGAGTAAACTACTCCTAAGGGAACCAGAGGAAATGGTCAACACAGTCCCAATACTGCCCAGACAGAGACAGTCCCAATACTGCCCAGACAGAGACAGTCCCAATACTGCCCAGACAGAGACAGTCCCAATACTGCCCAGACAGAGACAGTCCCAATACTGCCCAGACAGAGACAGTCCCAATACTACAGAGACAGTCCCAATACTACAGAGACAGTCCCAATACTGCAGAGACAGTCCCAATACTGCCCAGACAGTCCCAATACTGCAGAGACCGTCCCAATACTGCCCAGACAGAGACAGTCCCAATACTGCAGAGACAGTCCCAATACTGCCCAGACAGAGACAGTCCCAATACTGCCCAGACAGAGACAGTCCCAATACTGCCCAGACAGAGACAGTCCCAATACTGCCCAGACAGAGACAGTCCCAATACTGCCCAGACAGAGACAGTCCCAATACTACAGAGACAGTCCCAATACTGCCCAGACAGAGACAGTCCCAATACTACAGAGACCGTCCCAATACTACAGAGACCGTCCCAATACTGCAAGAGTGAGAGTGTGTGCTTTCGATTCCAGTACTGC
>NW_025756295.1:0-6689 GCF_021184085.1 Oncorhynchus gorbuscha
AAAACACAACATTGAAAAAAGAACATAGACAACCCACCCAACTTACGCCCTGCCCATACTAAAACAGAGACATAACAAAAGAACTAAGGTCAGAATGTGACACATCTCCTATCCATTGCAATTCTCTGTACTTCACTCTCCACACTCAATGGAAAGCCACACTCAAAGTCCTTCCACAGCTCTGACATTGATATCCAGTGTATTAAATCATGGCTAAATAGAGACAGGCTACTTTGCTACTGAACTAGACATGTCTATCTGTCTGTCCTACTGAACTAGACATGTCTATCTGTCTGTCCTACTGAACTAGACATGTCTATCTGTCTGTCCTACTGAACTAGACATGTCTATCTGTCTATCATACTGAACTAGACATGTCTATCTGTCTGGCCTACTGAACTAGACATGTCTATCTGTCTGTCCTACTGAACTAGACATGTCTATCTGTCTGTCCTACTGAACTAGACATGTCTATCTGTCTATCATACTGAACTAGACATGTCTATCTGTCTATCATACTGAACTAGACATGTCTATCTGTCTATCATACTGAACTAGACATGTCTATCTGTCTATCATACTGAACTAGACATGTCTATCTGTCTATCAT
The DNA here is from genome assembly GCF_021184085.1 of Oncorhynchus gorbuscha. Lineage (NCBI taxonomy): Eukaryota > Metazoa > Chordata > Actinopteri > Salmoniformes > Salmonidae > Oncorhynchus > Oncorhynchus gorbuscha. Next base: position 611 of record NW_025756295.1, read on the forward strand.
ACTGAACTAGACATGTCTATCTGTCTATCATACTGAACTAGACATGTCTATCTGTCTGGCCTACTGAACTAGACATGTCTATCTGTCTATCATACTGAACTAGACATGTCTATCTGTCTGTCCTACTGAACTAGACATGTCTATCTGTCTGTCCTACTGAACTATACATGTCTATCTGTCTGTCCTACTGAACTAGACATGTCTATCTGTCTATCCTACTGAACTAGACATGTCTATCTGTCTATCATACTGAACTAGACATGTCTATCTGTCTGGCCTACTGAACTAGACATGTCTATCTGTCTGTCCTACTGAACTAGACATGTCTATCTGTCTGGCCTACTGAACTAGACATGTCTATCATACTGAACTAGACATGTCTATCTGTCTATCATACTGAACTAGACATGTCTATCTGTCTATCATACTGAACTAGACATGTCTATCTGTCTATCATACTGAACTAGACATGTCTATCTGTCTGGCCTACTGAACTAGACATGTCTATCTGTCTGTCCTACTGAACTAGACATGTCTATCTGTCTGGCCTACTGAACTAGACATGTCTATCATACTGAACTAGACATGTCTATCTGTCTATCATACTGAACTAGACATGTCTATCTGTCTATCATACTGAACTAGACATGTCTATCTGTCTGTCCTACTGAACTAGACATGTCTATCTGTCTGGCCTACTGAACTAGACATGTCTATCTGTCTGTCCTACTGAACTAGACATGTCTATCTGTCTGTCCTACTGAACTAGACATGTCTATCTGTCTGTCCTACTGAACTAGACATGTCTATCTGTCTATCATACTGAACTAGACATGTCTATCTGTTTGTCTATTCTTTGACATGTCTATCTGTCTATCATACTGAACTAGACATGTCTATCTGTCTATCATACTGAACTAGACATGTCTATCTGTTTGTCTATTCTTTGACATGTCTATCTGTCTATCATACTGAACTAGACATGTCTATCTGTCTATCATACTGAACTAGACATGTCTATCTGTCTGGCCTACTGAACTAGACATGTCTATCATACTGAACTAGACATGTCTATCTGTTTGTCTATTCTTTGACATGTCCATAAAGATATGGCCTACAGTTGGACGTCAGTCTAGAGACTGTGATTCTGATCCTAAATGTACCATATCCTTCTTGATGTGATACTGAATCAACTTGTGATTTATCATAGGAATGGGATGCACATATTAAGACAAGCACAAGGGGGCACTGGCTAGACACAATTCATCACGTCAAGCACATCACCACTGAAAGGCTTTTACTCCATCCATCAGGCTTAGGGTTGCAACGCTACCAGTAGTTTATCAAACCTTCCGGTAACTTTAGTAATAACTTAAAAAATGTTTTATTCATATATGGTATTCATTTTTTTAAATATCTGATATTATCCATGAGTTTCTAATGGATAGAACATTTGGTTCAAGAGAAAAGAGCCTAATTCATGAAAAAAGCATCTAATCAACAATGGCATTATTTTCAATTAACTCTGCAAGTCTTCCAATTTTTACATACATTTCTTTATTAGAAAATGAAATTGTATTTAGTTATTTCATTTTTTTTTTTTTACATGTGATTAGGCCACACAGAGAGCCAGAGATAATCACAGACACCCAAAAGGGCCTCTAGATGTCTTGTGATAGATCACATTAAATACTAAAAAGATATCACAAATCTGGCAGTTTACTTGTAAACTTCGGAAGTTGCCAGTAATATTCCCTCCCTTTCTTTGCTAGCATTATCAGGCTACAGAGATGCAGCCATTTGAAATGAAGCATACGTGATCTTGAAGCATAACATTATCCATGCCATGAACATTCTGACCCTACTTGTGTTTAAAATGAGACATGTGTAACCAAGTGAAAACCATAGCAGCAGGACAGCAGCGTAGCATCCTTTGTCAGGTTGACACCAGGAGATGCATCCTGATTTCAGCTAAAAAGGTTCCCTCATGCTTGAAGGATCATTGTCATTTTCCTTGAAGTGGATATGTGATTTCCCAGGCAGAGAGAGAGAGAGGGAGAGAAAGACAAGGGAGAGGAGGGACAGGGGGACAGAGAGGGAGAGAAAGACAAGGGAGAGGAGGGACAGGGGGACAGAGAGGGAGAGAAAGACAAGGGAGAGGAGGGACAGGGGGACAGAGGCAGAGAGAGAGAGAGGGAGAGAAAGAAAAGGGAGAGGAGGGACAGGGGGACAGAGAGGGAGAGAGAGAGAGAGAGAGAGGGAGAGAAAGACAAGGGAGAGGAGGGACAGGGGGACAGAGAGGCAGAGAGAGAGAGAGGGAGAGAAAGACAAGGGAGAGGAGGGACAGGGGGACAGAGAGGGAGAGAGAACGAGGGATAGGGAGAAAGAGAGGGAGAGAAAGACAAGGGAGAGGAGGGACAGGGGGACAGAGAGGGAGAGAGAGAGAACGAGGGATGGGGAGAAAGAGAGGGAGAGAAAGACAAGGGGGAGGAGGGACAGGGGGACAGAGAGGAAGAGAGAGAGAACGAGGGGTAGGGAGAAAGAGAGGGAGAGAAAGACAAGGGAGAGGAGGGACAGGGGGACAGAGAGGGAGAGAGAGAGAACGAGGGATAGGGAGAAAGAGAGGGAGAGAAAGACAAGGGAGAGGAGGGACAGGGGGACAGAGAGGGAGAGAGAGAGAACGAGGGATGGGGAGAAAGAGAGGGAGAGAAAGACAAGGGAGAGGAGGGACAGAGGGACAGAGAGGGAGAGAGAGAGAACGAGGGGTAGGGAGAAAGAGAGGGAGAGAAAGACAAGGGAGAGGAGGGACAGGGGGACAGAGAGGGAGAGAGAGAGAACGAGGGATGGGGAGAAAGAGAGGGAGAGAAAGACAAGGGAGAGGAGGGACAGAGGGACAGAGAGGGAGAGAGAGAGAATGAGGGGTAGGGAGAAAGAGAGGGAGAGAAAGACAAGGGAGAGGAGGGACAGGGGGACAGAGAGGGAGAGAGAGAGAACGAGGGATAGGGAGAAAGAGAGGGAGAGAAAGACAAGGGAGAGGAGGGACAGGGGGACAGAGAGGGAGAGAGAGAATGAGGGATAGGGAGAAAGAGAGGGAGAGAAAGACAAGGGAGAGGATGGACGGGGGCAGAGAGGGAGAGAGAGAGAACGAGGGATAGGGAGAAAGAGAGGGAGAGAAAGACAAGGGAGAGGAGGGACAGGGGGACAGAGAGGGATAGAGAGAGAACGGGGGATATGGAGAAAGAGAGGGAGAGAAAGACAAGGGAGAGGAGGGACAGGGGGACAGAGAGGGAGAGAGAGAGAACAAGGGATAGGGAGAAAGAGAGGGAGAGAAAGACAAGGGAGAGGAGGGACAGGGGGACAGAGAGGGAGAGAAAGACAAGGGAGAGGAGGGACAGGGGGACAGAGGCAGAGAGAGAGAGAGGGAGAGAAAGAAAAGGGAGAGGAGGGACAGGGGGACAGAGAGGGAGAGAGAGAGAGAGAGAGAGGGAGAGAAAGACAAGGGAGAGGAGGGACAGGGGGACAGAGAGGGAGAGAGAGAGAACGAGGGATGGGGAGAAAGAGAGGGAGAGAAAGACAAGGGGGAGGAGGGACAGGGGGACAGAGAGGAAGAGAGAGAGAACGAGGGGTAGGGAGAAAGAGAGGGAGAGAAAGACAAGGGAGAGGAGGGACAGGGGGACAGAGAGGGAGAGAGAGAGAACGAGGGATAGGGAGAAAGAGAGGGAGAGAAAGACAAGGGAGAGGAGGGACAGGGGGACAGAGAGGGAGAGAGAGAATGAGGGATAGGGAGAAAGAGAGGAGAGAAAGACAAGGAGAGAGGATGGACGGGGGCAGAGAGGGAGAGAGAGAGAACGAGGGATAGGGAGAAAGAGAGGGAGAGAGAAAGACAAGGGAGAGGAGGGACAGGGGGACAGAGAGGGATAGAGAGAGAACGAGGGATATGGAGAAAGAGAGGGAGAGAAAGACAAGGGAGAGGAGGGACAGGGGGACAGAGAGGGAGAGAGAGAGAACGAGGGATAGGGAGAAAGAGAGGGAGAGAAAGACAACGAGGGATAGGGAGAAAGAGAGGGAGAGAAAGACAAGGGAGAGGAGGGACAGGGGGACAGAGAGGGAGAGAGAGAGAACAAGGGATAGGGAGAAAGAGAGGGAGAGAAAGACAAGGGAGAGGAGGGACAGGGGGACAGAGAGGGAGAGAGAAATACAAGGGAGAGGAGGGACAGGGGGACAGAGAGGAGAGAGAGAGAGCACGAGGGATAGGGAGAAAGAGAGGGAGAGAAAGACAAGGGAGAGGAGGGACAGGGGGACAGAGAGGGAGAGAGAGAGAACGAGGGATAGGGAGAAAGAGAGGGAGAGAAATACAAGGGAGAGGAGGGACAGGGGGACAGAGAGGGAGAGAGAGAGCACGAGGGATAGGGAGAAAGAGAGGGAGAGAAAGACAAGGGAGAGGAGGGACAGGGGGACAGAGAGGGAGAGAGAGAGAACGAGGGATAGGGAGAAAGAGAGGGAGAGAAAGACAAGGGAGACGAGGGACAGGGGGACAGAGAGGGAGAGAGAGAGAACGAGGGGTAGGGAGAAAGAGAGGGAGATAAAGACAAGGGAGAGGAGGGACAGGGGGACAGAGAGGGAGAGAGAGAGAACGAGGGTAGGGAGAAAGAGAGGGAGAGAAAGACAAGGGAGAGGAGGGACAGGGGGACAGAGAGGGAGAGAGAGTGAACAAGGGGTAGGGAGAAAGAGAGGGAGAGAAAGACAAGGGAGAGGAGGGACAGGGGGACAGAGAGGGAGAGAGAGAGAACGAGGGATAGGGAGAAAGAGAGGGAGATAAAGACAAGGGAGAGGAGGGACAGGGGGGACAGAGAGGGAGTGAGAGAGAACGAGGGATGGGGAGAAAGAGCAAGAGACAAACAAACAAAGTGAGAGGTATTGGCGAACAAGAAGAGGGAGACAAAGAGGAGAGAGTGAGAGAGCGAGAGAGATAAGGGAGGGATGTAAAAAGAAGGGATGGAATAGTTTGCCCAAACCATTGTAAAACACTCGTCTTCCTCTAGCAAATCCTCTTGAGAATGGAAAGGTCTCTCCTTGAGTTGAGACAAAAAAAATTGAACAGGAGCCCTAATGCCAGCAACACAATAAATACCTGTTCTTCACTCTCACTTTTTCTTTCTCACTCTGACTCTCTTGCCCTCAAATTATTTCTCCGTCACTCTCTCTTGCTCTCCTTTCTCCTTTCTTCCCTCCCCTCCTCTCTCCCTATTCTTCACCCCCTTCCCCGGTCTCCCTCCCACTCCCTCTGTCTCTCTCTCACCCTCCCTCCCGCTCCCCGTCCCTAGATGAAAGAGAAAGAGGTGAATCGGATGTGTCAGGAGATTGCCTGGCCAAGGAAGATGAGAGGCCACCCAGACGTAGTTAGACAGACAGACAGACAGACAGAGAGAAAGACAGACAGACAGACAGACAGAAGGGGATTCGGAGCTGGAAGAGGAGCTGAGCTGCAAAGGGACGTTTTAAAAACCAGGTATCTGGCCTGGAGAGGCAAGGACACACACACACACACACACACACACACACACACGGCTGGTTGGGTTGAAAGTTCACACACACACACACACACACACACACACACACACACACACACACACACACACACACACACACACACACACACACACACACACACACACACACACACACACACACACACACACACACACACACACACACACACACACACACACACACACACACAGCTGGTTGGGTTGAAAGTTCACACACACACACACACACACACACACACACACACACACACACACACACACACACACACACAGCTGGTTGGGTTGAAAGTTCACACACACACACACACACACACACACACACACACACACACACACACACACACACACACACACACACACACACACACACACACACACACACACACACACACACACACACACACACACACACACGGCTGGTTGGGTTGAAAGTTCACACACACACACACACACACACACACACACACACACACACACACACACACACACACACACACACACACACACACACACACACACACACACACACA
>NW_025756296.1:0-6688 GCF_021184085.1 Oncorhynchus gorbuscha
TATATTATACTGTATAAGACAACAGCATAATCTGGCTGCAGCAGCAGTATAATTAGAAGATATTATATTATACTGTATAAGACAACAGCATAGTCTGGCTACAGTAGCAGTATAATTAGAAGATATTATATTATATAAGACAACAGCATAGTCTGGCTGCAGTAGCAGTATAATTAGAATATATTATATTATATTATATAAGACAACAGCATAGTCTGGCTACAGTAGCAGTATAATTAGAATATATTATATTATACTGTATAAGACAACAGCATAGCCTGGCTGCAGTAGCAGTATAATTAGAAGATATTATATTATATAAGACAACAGCATAGTCTGGCTGCAGCAGCAGTATAATTAGAAGATATTATATTATACTGTATAAGACAACAGCATAGTCTGGCTGCAGTAGCAGTATAATTAGAAGATATTATATTATAGAAGACAACAGCATAGTCTGGCTACAGTAGCAGTATAATTAGAATATATTATATTATACTGTATAAGACAACAGCATAGTCTGGCTGCAGTAGCAGTATAATTAGAATATATTATATTATACTGTATAAGACAACAGCATAGTCTGGCTGCAGTAGCAGTATAATTAGAATATATTATATTATACTGTATAAGACAACAGCATAGTCTGGCTGCAGCAGCAGTATAATTAGAAGATATTATATTATACTGTATAAGACAACAGCATAGTCTGGCTGCAGCAGCAGTATAATTAGAAGATATTATATTATACTGTATAAGACAACAGCATAGTCTGGCTGCAGTAGCAGTATAACTAGAAGATATTATATTATACTGTATAAGACAACAGCATAGTCTGGCTGCAGTAGCAGTATAACTAGAAGATATTATATTATACTGTATAAGACAACAGCATAGTCTGGCTGCAGTAGCAGTATAACTAGAAGATATTATATTATACTGTATAAGACAACAGCATAGTCTGGCTGCAGTAGCAGTATAACTAGAAGATATTATATTATACTGTATAAGACAACGGCATAGTCTGGCAGCAGCAGCAGTATAATTAGAAGATATTATATTATACTGTATAAGACAACAGCATAGTCTGGCTACAGTAGCAGTATAATTAGAAGATATTATATTATACTGTATAAGACAACAGCATAGTCTGGCTGCAGCAGCAGTATAATTAGAAGATATTATATTATACTGTATAAGACAACAGCATAGTCTGGCTGCAGTAGCAGTATAACTAGAAGATATTATATTATACTGTATAAGACAACAGCATAGTCTGGCTGCAGCAGCAGTATAATTATAATAATAATAATAATAATAATAATAATAATAGAAGATATTATAGAAGATATTATAAGACAACAGCATAGTCTGGCTACAGTAGCAGTATAATTAGAAGATATTATATTATATAAGACAACAGCATAGCCTGGCTACAGTAGCAGTATAATTAGAAGATATTATATATTATAGAAGACAACAGCATAGCCTGGCTACAGTAGCAGTATAATTAGAATATATTATATTATATAAGACAACAGCATAGTCTGGCTGCAGTAGCAGTATAATTAGAAGATATTATATTATACTGTATAAGACAACATCATAGCCTGCTGCAGTAGCAGTATAATTAGAATATATTATATTATATAAGACAACAGCATAGTCTGGCTGCAGTAGCAGTATAATTAGAATATATTATATTATATAAGACAACAGCATAGTCTGGCTGCAGTAGCAGTATAATTAGAAGATATTATATTATACAAACAGTATGCAGCAAGTATAACATACAGCATAGCCTGCTGCAGTAGCAGCAGAATATATTATATTATAACTAGAAGGGTATAATTAGAAGATATTATATTATATAAGACAACAGCATAGTCTGGCTGCAGTAGCAGTATAATTAGAAGATATTATATTATAGAAGACAACAGCATAGTCTGGCTACAGCAGCAGTATAATTAGAAGATATTATATTATAGAAGACAACAGCATAGTCTGGCTACAGCAGCAGTATAATTAGAAGATATTATATTATAGAAGACAACAGCATAGTCTGGCTGCAGCAGCAGTATAATTAGAAGATATTATATTATAGAAGACAACAGCATAGCCTGGCTGCAGTAGCAGTATAACTAGAAGGGTTAATATTCTATTCTATTAGACAACAGCATAGCCTGGCTGCAGCAGCAGTATAACCAGAGGGGTGGTCCAGCGTTGGAGGTCACTCTGACCGAGGTACAGGAGGATCTGAAAACCCGCCCTTTGCAGATCCTCAGTCTGGAGGAGGTGGAGTTTACCAACGGGTCAGCCAATGGCCACGCGGAACAACTTTCTGAATCCGGTAAGAATCCGAGGAGGAGGACCTTTGCCTCGAACCAGAGATCAACGTTGCACTGTATTACTTCAGTTAAACGTTGCTTGATCCTGTGTTGTGTTGCATCGGTCCTCCAGGTCAGAACCAGAGGTTGGAGCCAGTGACCGCCCCAGGAATCCTCTCACTGGTCCTCAACATCATGTGTTCTTCTCTGAACCTCATCAGGGGAGTTCACCTCATAGAGTACACCTTCCAGGTACACTATTATATTAAACACATAGAAGACACCTTCCAGGTACACTATTCTATTAAACACATAGAAGACACCTTCCAGGTACACTATTCTATTAAACGCATAGAAGACACCTATAATATAATAATAATAATAATATATGCCATTTTAGCAGACGCTTTTATCCAAAGCGACTTACAGTCATGTGTGCATACATTCTACGTATGGGTGGTCCTTCCAGGTACACTATTCTATTAAACACATAGAGTACACCTTCCAGGTACACTATTCTATTAAACACAGAGTACACCTTCCAGGTACACTATTCTATTAAACACATAGAAGACACCTTCCAGGTACACTATTCTATTAAACACAGAAGACACCTTCCAGGTACACTATTCTATTAAACACAGAGTACACCTTCCAGGTACACTATTATATTAAACACATAGAAGACACCTTCCAGGTACACTATTATATTAAACACATAGAAGACACCTTCCAGGTACACTATTATATTAAACACATAGAGTACACCTTCCAGGTACACTATTATATTAAACAGAAAGCAGACACCTTCCAGATACACTATTATATTAAACACATAGAGTACACCTTCCAGGTACACTATTCTATTAAACACATAGAGTACACCTTCCAGGTACACTATTCTATTAAACAGAAAGCAGACACCTTCCAGGTACACTATTCTATTAAACACATAGAGTACACCTTCCAGGTACACTATTCTATTAAACACATAGGGTACACCTTCCAGGTACACTATTCTATTAAACACAGAAGACACCTTCCAGGTACACTATTCTATTAAACACAGAGTACACCTTCCAGGTACACTATTCTATTAAACACATAGAAGACACCTTCCAGGTACACTATTCTATTAAACACATAGAGGCCAATCTCCAGGTACACTATTCTATTAAACACAGAGTACACCTTCCAGGTACACTATTCTATTAAACAGATAGCAGACACCTTCCAGGTATACTATTCTATTAAACACATAGAAGACACCTTCCAGGTACACTATTCTATTAAACAGAAAGCAGACACCTTCCAGGTACACTATTCTATTAAACACATAGAAGACACCTTCCAGGTACACTATTCTATTAAACACATAGAGTACACCTTCCAGGTACACTATTCTATTAAACACAGAGTACACCTTCCAGGTACACTATTCTATTAAACACATAGAAGACACCTTCCAGGTACACTATTCTATTAAACACATAGAAGACACCTTCCAGGTACACTATTCTATTAAACACATAGAAGACACCTTCCAGGTACACTATTCTATTAAACACATAGAGTACACCTTCCAGGTATACTATTCTATTAAACACATAGAAGACACCTTCCAGGTACACTATTCTATTAAACGCATAGAAGACACCTTCCCACTATTCTAATAATATAATAATAATAATAAGTATATTTACATTTTAGCAGACGCTATTCTATAAACACAAAGCAGGTACACTATTCAGTAAACACATGTGCACCTTGCCGGTGCACATTCTACGTATGGGTGGTCCTTCCAGGTACACTGTTCTATTAAACACAGAGTACACCTTCCAGGTACACTATTCTATTAAAACATAAAGTACACCTTCCAGGACACTATTCTATTAAACACAGAGTACACCTTCCAGATTTTTTATTCTATTAAACACAGAGTACACCTTCCAGGTACACTATTATATTAAACACATAGAAGTTACACCTTCCAGGTACACTATTCTATTAAACACATAGAAGACACCTTCAGGTACACTATTCTATTAAACAGAAAGCAGACACCTTCCAGGTACACTATTCTATTAAACACATAGAAGACACCTTCCAGGTACACTATTCTATTAAACACATAGAGTACACCTTCCAGGTACACTATTCTATTAAACACATAAAGTACACCTTCCAGGTACACTATTCTATTAAACACATAGAAGACACCTTCCAGGTACACTATTCTATTAAACACATAGAAGACACCTTCCAGGTACACTATTCTATTAAACACATAGAAGACACCTTCCAGGTACACTATTCTATTAAACACATAAGACACCTTCCAGGTATACTATTCTATTAAACACATAGAAGACACCTTCCAGGTACACTATTCTATTAAACACATAAAGACACCTTCCAGATTTACACTATTCTATTAAACACATAGTACACCTTCCAGGTACTATTCTATTAAACACATAGAATACACCTTCCAGGTATACTATTCTATTAAACACATAGAAGACACCTTCCAGGTACACTATTCTATTAAACAGAAAGCAGACACCTTCCAGATACACTATTATATTAAACACATAGAGTACACCTTCCAGGTACACTATTCTATTAAACACATAGAGACACCTTCCAGGTACACTATTCTATTAAACAGAAGGTACACCTTCCAGGTACACTATTCTATTAAACACATAGGGTACACCTTCCAGGTACACTATTCTATTAAACACATAGGGTACACCTTCCAGGTACACTATTCTATTAAACACATAGGGTACACCTTCCAGGTACACTATTCTATTAAACACATAAGTACACCTTCCAGGTACACTATTCTATTAAACACATAAGTACACCTTCCAGGTACACTATTCTATTAAACACATAGAAGACACCTTCCAGGTACACTATTCTATTAAACACATAGAGTACACCTTCCAGGTACACTATTCTATTAAACACATAATTACACCTTCCAGGTACACTATTCTATTAAACACAGAGTACACCTTCCAGGTACACTATTCTATTAAACAGAAAGCAGACACCTTCCAGGTACACTATTCTATTAAACACATAGAAGACACCTTCCAGGTACACTATTCTATTAAACACATAGAGTACACCTTCCAGGTACACTATTCTATTAAACAGAAAGCAGACACCTTCCAGGTACACTATTCTATTAAACACATAAGTACACCTTCCAGGTACACTATTCTATTAAAACAGAGTACACCTTCCAGAAGACACCTTCCAGGTACACTATTCTATTAAACACATAGTACACCTTCCAGGTATACTATTCCCTTAAACCAGGACACCTTCCAGGTACACTATTCTATTAAACAGAAAGCAGACACCTTCCAGGTACACACTATTCTATTAAACACATAGAAGACACCTTCCAGGTACACTATTGCCCTATTAAACACATAGAGTACACCTTCCAGGTACACTATTCTATTAAACACATAAGTACACCTTCCAGGTACACTATTCTATTAAACACATAGAAGACACCTTCCAGGTACACTGTTCTATTAAACACATAGAAGACACCTTCCAGGTACACTATTCTATTAAACACATAGAAGACACCTTCCAGGTACACTATTCTATTAAACACATAGAGTACACCTTCCAGGTATACTATTCTATTAAACACATAGAAGACACCTTCCAGGTACACTATTCTATTAAACGCATAGAAGACACCTATAATATAATAATAATAATATATGCCATTTTAGCAGAGACGCTTTTATCAAAGCGACTTACAGTCATGTGTGCATACATTCTACGTATGGGTGGTCCTTCCAGGTACACTATTCTATTAAACACATAGAGTACACCTTCCAGGTACACTATTCTATTAAACACATAGAGTACACCTTCCAGGTACACTATTCTATTAAACACATAGAGTACACCTTCCAGGTACACTATTCTATTAAACACAGAGTACACCTTCCAGGTACACTATTCTATTAAACACAGAGTACACCTTCCAGGTACACTATTCTATTAAACACATAGAAGACACCTTCCAGGTACACTATTCTATTAAACACAGAAGACACCTTCCAGGTACACTATTCTATTAAACACAGAGTACACCTTCCAGGTACACTATTATATTAAACACATAGAAGACACCTTCCAGGTACACTATTATATTAAACACATAGAAGACACCTTCCAGGTACACTATTCTATTAAACACATAGAGTACACCTTCCAGGTACACTATTCTATTAAACACATAGAGTACACCTTCCAGGTACACTATTATATTAAACAGAAAGCAGACACCTTCCAGATACACTATTATATTAAACACA
>NW_025756297.1:0-6688 GCF_021184085.1 Oncorhynchus gorbuscha
GTCATGTTTTGTCATTTATTATCTTGTCTTGTCCCTGTGCTTCCCATTCTATTCGTTTCCCTCTGCTGGTCTTATTAGGTTCTTTCCCTCTTTCTATCCCTCTCTCTCCCCCTCCCTCTCTCACTCTCTCGCTCTCTCTTCTCTCTATCGTTCCGTTCCTGCTCCCAGCTGTTCCTATTCCCCTAATCATCATTTAGTCTTCCCACACCTGTTCCCGATCCTTTTCCCTGATTAGAGTCCCTATTTCACTCCTTGTTTCCCGTACCTGCCCTGTCGGATCCTCATATATAATTCACCGTGCTGTGTCTATGTTTTGCCCTGTCGTGTCGTGTTTCCCTCAGATGCTGCGTGGTGAGCAGGTGTCTGAGTCTGCTAGGTTCAAGTGCCTTCCCGAGGCAACCTGCAGTTCTCGATCAAGTCTCCAGTCTGTTCTCGTCTTTACGTGTAGTATTATGCTTTTTGTTTTGTAAAGTTTATTCTGGATTAAATACTCTGTTTTCGCCAAGTCGCTTTTGGGTCCTCATTCACCTGCATGACAGAAGGATCCGACCAAGGAATGGACCCAGCGACTACAGACGCTCGTAACACTGCCGTCGAGATCCAAGGAGCCATGCTCGGCAGACACGAGCAGGAATTGTCTGCTGCTCGCCATGCCGTGGAGAGCCTGGCCGCTCAGGTTTCCGACCTCTCTGGACAGTTCCAGAGTCTTCGTCTCGTGCCACCTGTTACTTCCTGAACTGCCGAGCCTCCAGAACCTAGGGTTAATAACCCACCTTGCTACTCCGGGCAGCCCACTGAGTGCCGCTCCTTTCTCACCCAGTGTGAGATTGTGTTCTCTCTCCAACCCAACACATACTCTAGAGAGAGAGCTCGGGTTGCTTACGTCATTTCACTCCTTACTGGCCGGGCTCGAGAGTGGGGCACAGCTATCTGGGAGGCAAGGGCTGATTGTTCTAACAATTACCAGAACTTTAAAGAGGAGATGATTCGGGTTTTTGACCGTTCAGTTTTTGGTGGGGAGGCTTCTAGGGTCCTGGCTTCCCTATGCCAAGGTGATCGATCCATAACGGATTACTCTATAGAGTTTCGTACTCTTGCTGCCTCTAGTGACTGGAACGAGCCGGCGCTGCTCGCTCGTTTTCTGGAGGGACTCCACACAGTGGTCAAAGATGAGATTCTCTCTCGAGAGGTTCCTTCCAGTGTGGACTCTTTGATTGCTCTCGCCATCCGCATAGAACGACGGGTAGATCTTCGTCACCAGGCTCGTGGAAGAGAGCTCGCATCAACGGTGTTTCCCTGCTCCGCATCGCAACCATCTCCCTCCTCTGGCTCTGAGACTGAGCCCATGCAGCTGGGAGGGATTCGCATCTCGACTAAGGAGAGGGAACGGAGGATCACCAACCGCCTGTGCCTCTATTGCGGATTTGATGGACATTTTGTTAATTCATGTCCAGTAAGAGGCCAGAGCCCATCAGTAAGCGGAGGGCTACTGGTGAGCGCTACTACTCAGGTCTCTTCATCTAGATCTTGTACTACTATGTCGGTCCATCTACGCTGGACCGGTTCGGGTGCTACATGCAGTGCCTTGATTGACTCTGGGGCTGAGGGTTGTTTCATGGACGAAGCATGGGTTCGGAAACATAACATTCCTTTCAGACAGTTAGACAAGCCTACGCCCATGTTTGCCTTAGATGGTAGTCATCTTCCCAGTATCAGATTTGAGACACTACCTTTAACTCTCACAGTATCTGGTAACCACAGTGAGACTATTTCTTTTTTGATTTTTCGTTCACCTTTCACACCTGTTGTTTTGGGTCATCCCTGGCTAGTATGTCATAATCCTTCTATTAATTGGTCTTGTAATTCTATCCTATCCTGGAACGTATCTTGTCATGTGAAGTGCTTAATGTCTGCCATCCCTCCCATTTCTTCTGTCCCCACTTCTCAGGAGGAACCTGGCGATTTGACAGGAGTGCCGGAGGAATATCATGATCTGCGCACGGTCTTCAGTCGGTCCCGAGCCAACTCCCTTCCTCCTCACCGGTCGTATGATTGTAGTATTGATCTCCTTCCGGGGACCACTCCTCCTCGGGGTAGACTATACTCTCTGTCGGCTCCCGAACGTAAGGCTCTCGAGGATTATTTATCTGTGTCTCTTGACGCCGGTACCATAGTGCCTTCTTCCTCTCCGGCCGGGGCGGGGTTCTTTTTGTTAAGAAGAAGGACGGTACTCTGCGCCCCTGCGTGGATTATCGAGGGCTGAATGACATAACGGTTAAGAATCGTTATCCGCTTCCCCTTATGTCATCAGCCTTCGAGATTCTGCAGGGAGCCAGGTGCTTTACTAAGTTGGACCTTCGTAACGCTTACCATCTCGTGCGCATCAGAGAGGGGACGAGTGGAAAACGGCGTTTAACACTCCGTTAGGGCATTTTGAGTACCGGGTTCTGCCGTTTGGTCTCGCCAATGCGCCAGCTGTTTTTCAGGCATTAGTTAATGATGTTCTGAGAGACATGCTGAACATCTTTGTTTTTGTCTATCTTGACGATATCCTGATTTTTTCACCGTCACTCGAGATTCATGTTCAGCACGTTCGACGTGTTCTACAGCGCCTTTTAGAGAATTGTCTCTACGTAAAGGCTGAGAAGTGCTCTTTTCATGTCTCCTCCGTTACTTTTCTCGGTTCCGTTATTTCCGCTGAAGGCATTCAGATGGATTCCGCTAAGGTCCAAGCTGTCAGTGATTGGCCCGTTCCAAGGTCACGTGTCGAGTTGCAGCGCTTTTTAGGTTTCGCTAATTTCTATCGGCGTTTCATTCGTAATTTCGGTCAAGTTGCTGCCCCTCTCACAGCTCTTACTTCTGTCAAGACGTGTTTTAAGTGGTCCGGTTCCGCCCAGGGAGCTTTTGATCTTCTAAAAGAACGTTTTACGTCCGCTCCTATCCTCGTTACTCCTGACGTCACTAGACAATTCATTGTCGAGGTTGACGCTTCAGAGGTAGGCGTGGGAGCCATTCTATCCCAGCGCTTCCAGTCTGACGATAAGGTTCATCCTTGCGCTTATTTTTCTCATCGCCTGTCGCCATCTGAGCGCAACTATGATGTGGGTAACCGTGAACTGCTCGCCATCCGCTTAGCCCTAGGCGAATGGCGACAGTGGTTGGAGGGGCGACCGTTCCTTTTGTCGTTTGGACAGACCATAAGAACCTTGAGTACATCCGTTCTGCCAAACGACTTAATGCCCGTCAAGCTCGTTGGGCGTTGTTTTTCGCTCGTTTCGAGTTTGTGATTTCTTACCGTCCGGGTAGCAAGAACACCAAGCCTGATGCCTTATCCCGTCTGTTTAGTTCTTCTGTGGCTTCTACTGATCCCGAGGGGATTCTTCCTTATGGGCGTGTTGTCGGGTTGACAGTCTGGGGAATTGAAAGACAGGTTAAGCAAGCACTCACGCACACTGCGTCGCCGCGCGCTTGTCCTAGTAACCTCCTTTTCGTTCCTGTTTCCACTCGTCTGGCTGTTCTTCAGTGGGCTCACTCTGCCAAGTTAGCTGGTCATCCCGGTGTTCGAGGCACTCTTGCGTCTATTCGCCAGCGCTTTTGGTGGCCGACTCAGGAGCGTGACACGCGCCGTTTCGTGGCTGCTTGTTCGGACTGCGCGCAGACTAAGTCGGGTAACTCTCCTCCTGCCGGTCGTCTCAGACCGCTCCCCATTCCTTCTCGACCATGGTCTCACATCGCCCTAGACTTCATTACCGGTCTGCCTTTGTCTGCGGGGAAGACTGTGATTCTTACGGTTGTCGATAGGTTCTCTAAGGCGGCACATTTCATTCCCCTCGCTAAACTTCCTTCCGCTAAGGAGACGGCACAAATCATTATCGAGAATGTGTTCAGAATTCATGGCCTCCCGTTAGACGCCGTTTCAGACAGAGGCCCGCAATTCACGTCACAGTTTTGGAGGGAGTTCTGTCGTTTGATTGGTGCGTCCGTCAGTCTCTCTTCCGGGTTTCATCCCCAGTCTAACGGTCAAGCAGAGAGGGCCAATCAGACGATTGGTCGCATACTACGCAGCCTTTCTTTCAGAAACCCTGCGTCTTGGGCAGAACAGCTCCCCTGGGCAGAATACGCTCACAACTCGCTTCCTTCGTCTGCTACCGGGTTATCTCCGTTTCAGAGTAGTCTGGGTTATCAGCCTCCTCTATTCTCTTCCCAGCTTGCCGAGTCCAGCGTTCCCTCCGCTCAAGCGTTTGTCCAACGTTGTGAGCGCACCTGGAGGAGGGTGAGGTCTGCACTTTGCCGCTACAGGGCACAGACTGTAGAGCCGCCAATAAACGCAGGATTAAGAGTCCTAGGTATTGTTGCGGCCAGAGAGTGTGGCTTTCCACTCGCAACCTTCCTCTTACGACAGCTTCTCGTAAGTTGACTCCGCGGTTCATTGGTCCGTTCCGTGTCTCCCAGGTCGTCAATCCTGTCGCTGTGCGACTGCTTCTTCCGCGACATCTTCGTCGCGTCCATCCTGTCTTCCATGTCTCCTGTGTTAAGCCCTTTCTTCGCACCCCCGTTCGTCTTCCCTCCCCCCTCCCGTCCTTGTCGAGAGCGCACCTATTTACAAGGTACATAAGATCATGGACATGCGTTCTCGGGGACGGGGTCACCAATACTTAGTGGATTGGGAGGGTTACGGTCCTGAGGAGAGGAGTTGGGTTCCGTCTCGGGGCGTGCTGGACCGTTCACTCATTGATGATTTCCTCCGTTGCCGCCAGGATTCCTCCTCGAGTGCGCCAGGAGGCGCTCGGTGAGTGGGGGGTACTGTCATGTTTTGTCATTTATTATCTTGTCTTGTCCCTGTGCTTCCCATTCTATTCGTTTCCCTCTGCTGGTCTTATTAGGTTCTTTCCCTCTTTCTATCCCTCTCTCTCCCCCTCCCTCTCTCACTCTCTCGCTCTCTCTTCTCTCTATCGTTCCGTTCCTGCTCCCAGCTGTTCCTATTCCCCTAATCATCATTTAGTCTTCCCACACCTGTTCCTGATCCTTTTCCCCTGATTAGAGTCCCTATTTCACTCCTTGTTTCCGTACCTGCCCTGTCGGATCCTCATATATAATTCACCGTGCTGTGTCTATGTTTTGCCCTGTCGTGTCGTGTTTCCCTCAGATGCTGCGTGGTGAGCAGGTGTCTGAGTCTGCTAGTTCAAGTGCCTTCCCCCGAGGCAACCTGCAGTTCTCGATCAAGTCTCCAGTCTGTTCTCGTCTTTACGTGTAGTATTATGCTTTTGTTTTGTAAAGTTTATTCTGGATTAAGTACTCTGTTTTCGCCAAGTCGCTTTTGGGTCCTCATTCACCTGCATGACAATTAGTTTAGGGTGTTGTATGGTTTTTTACTATTAGTTTAGAGGTTTTGCAGGGTTTTTTACTATTAGTTTGGAGGTGTTGCAGGGTTTTTTACTATTAGTTTAGAGGTGTTGCAGGGTTTTTTACTATTAGTTTAGAGGTGTTGCAGGGTTTTTACTATTAGTTTAGAGGTGTTAGGGCTCTTGACTACTAGTTTGGATAGTTTGGAGGTGTTGCAGGGTTTTTTACTATTTTTAGAGGTTTAGGGCTCTGATTAGTTTGAGGTGTTGCAGGGTTTTTTAATATTAGTTTAGAGGTGTTGCAGGGTTTTTTACTTTATTAGTTTGGAGGTGTTGCAGGGCTCTTGACTACTAGTTTGGATGGTGTGGTTTTTACTATTAGGTTTGGAGGTGTTGCAGGGTTTTTTACTATTAGCTTAGAGGTGTTGCAGGGTTTTTTACTGTTAGTTTGGAGGTGTTGCAGGGTTTTTTACTATTAGTTTAGAGGTGTTGCAGTGGCTTTACTATTAGTTTAGAGGTGTTGCAGGGTTTTTTAATATTAGTTTAGAGGTTTTGCAGGGCCTTTGACTACTAGTTTGGAGGTGTTGCAGTGTTGCAGGATTCTTATCATTAGTTTAGAGGTGTTGCAGTTTTTTTGTACAATTAGTTTGGAGGTGTTGCAGGGCTCTTGACTACTAGTTTGGAGGTGTTGCAGGGTTTTTTACTATTAGTTTAGGGTGTTGTATGGTTTTTTACTATTAGTTTAGAGGTTTTGCAGGGTTTTTTACTATTAGTTTGGAGGTGTTGCAGGGTTTTTTACTATTAGTTTAGAGGTGTTGCAGGGCTCTTGACTACTAGTTTGGAGGTGTTGCAGGGTTTTTTACTATTAGTTTAGGGTGTTGTATGGTTTTTTACTATTAGTTTAGAGGTTTTGCAGGGTTTTTTACTATTAGTTTAGAGGTTTTGCAGGGTTTTTTACTATTAGTTTAGAGGTTTTGCAGGGTTTTTTACTATTAGTTTAGAGGTTTTGCAGGGTTTTGTACTATTAGTTTAGAGGTTTTGCAGGGTTTTCTACTATTAGTTTAGAGGTTTTGCAGGGTTTTTTACTATTAGTTTAGAGGTTTTGCAGGGTTTTGTACTATTAGTTTAGAGGTTTTGCAGGGTTTTTTACTATTAGTTTAGAGGTGTTGCAGGGCTCTTGACTACTAGTTTGGAGGTGTTGCAGGGTTTTTTACTATTAGTTTAGAGGTGTTGCAGGGCTCTTGACTACTAGTTTGGAGGTGTTGCAGGGTTTTTACTATTAGTTTAGGGTGTTGTATGGTTTTTTACTATTAGTTTAGAGGTTTTGCAGGGTTTTTTACTATTAG
>NW_025756298.1:0-2500 GCF_021184085.1 Oncorhynchus gorbuscha
TACACAGTAGGTTTTATATATGATAGGTTTATATATATATACACAGTAGGCTTTATATATATACAGTAGGTCCATATATATATATATATACACAAGTAGGTTTTATATATATACAGTAGGTTTATATATATATACACAGTAGGTTTATATACACAGTAGGTTTATATATACACAGTAGGTTTATATATATATATCAGTAGGTTTATATATATATACAGTAGGTTTATATATATACACAGTAGGTTTATATACACAGTAGGCATATAGTATATATACACAGTAGGTTTATATATATATACAGTAGGTTTATATATATACAGTAGGTATATATATATATACAGTAGGTTTTATATATACACAGTAGGTTTATATATATACATATAGGTATATATATATATACAGTAGGTTTATATACACAGTAGGTTTATATATACACAGTAGGTTTATATATATACATACAGTAGGCTATATATATATACAGTAGGTTTATATATATATACAGTAGGTTTATATATATACACAGTAGGTTTATATACACAGTAGGTTTATATATACACAGTAGGTTTATATATATATACAGTAGGTTTATATATATATACAGTAGGTTTATATATATATATCAGTAGGTTTATATACACAGTAGGTTTATATATACACAGTAGGTTTATATATATATACAGTAGGTTATATATATATATACACAGTAGGTTTATATACACAGTAGGTTTATATATACACAGTAGGTTTATATATATATACAAGTAGGTTTATATATATACACAGTAGGTTTATATATATACACAGTAGGTTTATATATATACACAGTAGGTTTATATATATACACAGTAAGTTTATATATATATACAGTAGGTTTATATATATACACAGTAAGTTTATATATATATACAGTAGGTTTATATATATACACAGTAGGTTTATATACATATATATATACACAGTAGGTTTTATATACACAGTAGGTTTATATATATACACAGTAGGTTTATATATACACAGTAAGTTTATATATACACAGTAAGTTTATATATATATATATATACACAGTAGGCTTATATATATACACAGTAGGTTTATATATATATATACATTAGGTTTATATATATATACAGTAGGCTTTATATACACAGTAGCTTTATATATACACAGTAGGTTTATATATATATACAGTGCGAGTTCATTAGAACGTTTAAGTCAAGATGTCGTTCCCATAGCAACGATAAAATATTCCCAACTAGAAACTGTGGATTGATGGCAGCATTCGTGAAACTGGAAAGCGCTGTCCACTGCTTTAATCAGGGCAAGGTGTCTGGCAACATGACTGAATACAAACAGTGCAGCTATTCCCTCCGTAAGGCTATTAAACAAGCTAAGCGTCAGTACAGAGACAAAGTGGAATCTCAATTCAATGGCTCAGACACAAGAGGCATGGCAGGGTCTACAGTCAATCACGGACTACAAGATGAAATCCAGCCCAGTCACGGACCAGGATGTCTTGCTCCCAGGCAGATTAAATAACTTTTTTGCCCGCTTTGAGGACAATACAGTGCCACTGGACACGGCCTGCAACGGAAACATGCGGTCCCTCCTTCACTGCAGCTGAGGTGAGTAAAACATTTAAACGTGTTAACCTCGCAAGGCTGTGCAGGCCCAGACGGCATCCCCAGCCGCGCCCTCAGAGCATGCGCAGACCAGCTGGCCGGTGTGTTTACGGACATATTCAATCAATCCCTATACCAGTCTGCTGTTCCCACATGCTTCAAGAGGGCCACCATTGTTCCTGTTCCCAAGAAAGCTAAGGTAACTGGAGCTAAACGACTACCGCCCCGTAGCACTCACTTCCGTCATCATGAAGTGCTTTGAGAGACTAGTCAAGGACCATCACCTCCACCCTACCTGACACCCTAGACCCACTCCAATTTGCTTACCGCCCAAATAGGTCCACAGACGATGCAATCTCAACCACACTGCACACTGCCCTAACCCACCTGGACAAGAGGAATACCTATGTGAGAATGCTGTTCATCGACTACAGCTCGGCATTCAACACCATAGTACCTCCAAGCTGCCATCGTTTTCGAGACCCTGGGTCTCGACCCCGCTCTGTGCAACTGGGTACTGGGACTTCCTGACGGGCCGCCCCCAGGTGGTGAGGGTAGGCAACAACATCTCCTCCCCGCTGATCCTCAACACGGGGCCCCACAAGGGTGCGTTCTGAGCCCCTCCTGTACTCCCTGTTCACCCACGATCATGCGTGGCCACGCACGCTCCAACTCAATCATCAAGTTTGCGGACGACACAACAGTGGTAGGCTTGATTACCAACAACGACGAGACGGCCTACAGGGAGGAGGTGAGGGCCCTCGGGAGTGTGGTGTCAGGAAAATAACTCACACTCAACGTCAACAAAACTAAGGAGATGATTGTGGACTTCAGGAAACAGCAGAGGGAACACCCCTATCCACATCGATGGAACAGTAGTG
>NW_025756299.1:0-6687 GCF_021184085.1 Oncorhynchus gorbuscha
GCTACCTGCCACATCCCTCTAACCACTAGGCTACCTGCCACCTCTACCTCTAACCACTAGGCTACCTGCAGCACTCCCTCTATGCCATGCCTCCTCTACACTCTAACCACTAGGCTACCTGCCGTCCTCCCCCTCTAACCACTAGGCTACCTGCCTCCTCTACACTCTAACCACTAGGCTACCTGCCGCCTCTACACTCTAACCACTACGCTACCTGCCTCCTCTACACTCTAACCACTAGGCTACCTGCCGTCCTCTACACTCTAACCACTAGGTTACCTGCCACCTCTACACTCTAACCACTAGGCTGCCTGCCGCCTCTACACTCTAACCACTAGGCTACCTGCCGCCTCTACACTTCTAACCACTAGGCTACCTGCCGCCTCTACACTCCTAACCACTAGGCTACCTGCCGCCTCTACACTCTAACCACTAGGCTACCTGCCCCTCTACACTCTAACCACTAGGCTACCTGCCGCCTCTACACTCTAACCACTAGGCTACCTGCCGCCTCTACACTCTAACCACTACGCTACCTGCCACTCTACACTCTAACCACTAGGCTACCTGCCACCTCTACACTCTCCAAACCACTAGGCTACCTGCCGCCTCTACACTCTAACCACTAGGCTACCTGCCCCTACACTCTAACCACTAGGCTACCTGCCCCTCTACACTCTAACCACTAGGCTACCTGCCACCTCTACACTCTAACCACTAGGCTACCTGCCACATCTACACTCTAACCACTAGGCTACCTGCCACCTCTACACTCTAACCACTAGGCTACCTGCCACCTCTACACTCTAACCACTAGGCTACCTGCCACCTCTACACTCTAACCACTAGGCTACCTGCCACCTCTACACTCTAACCACTAGGCTACTGCCACCTCTACACTCTAACCACTAGGCTACCTGCCACCACTACACTCTAACCACTAGGCTACCTGCCACCTCCACACTCTAACCACTAGGCTACCTGCCACCTCCACACTCTAACCACTAGGCTACCTGCCACCTCTACACTCTAACCACTAGGCTACCCTGCCGCCTCTACACTCTAACCACTAGACTACCTGCCACCTCTACACTCTAACCACTAGACTACCTGCCACCTCTACACTCTAACCACTAGTCTACCCTGCCACCTCTACACTCTAACCACTAGTCTACCCTGCCACCTCTACACTCTAACCACTAGTCTACCCTGCCACCTCTACACTCTAACCAATAGTCTACCCTGCCACCTCTACACTCTAACCACTAGGCTACCTGCCACCTCTACACTCTAACCACTAGGCTACCTGCCACCTCTACACTCTAACCACTAGGCTACCTGCCACCTCTACACTCTAACCACTAGGCTACCTGCCACCTCTACACTCTAACCACTAGGCTACCTGCCGTCTCTACACTCTAACCACTAGGCTACCCTGCCTCCTCTACACTCTAACCACTAGGCTAACTCAAGCCTCTACACTCTAACCACTAGGCTACCTGCCATCTCTACACTCTAACCACTAGGCTACCTGCCACCTCTACACTCTAACCACTAGGCTACCTGCCACCTCTACACTGTAACCACTCACGCTACCTGCCACCTCTACACTCTAACCACTAGGCTACCTGCCACCTCTACACTCTAACCACTAGGCTACCTGCCACCTCTAGGGCACTCTAACCACCTAGGCTACCTGCCACCTCTACACTCTAACCACTAGGCTACCTGCCACCTCTACACTCTAACCACTAGGCTACCTGCCACTACACTTTAACCACTAGGCTACCTGCCACCCTTAACTAGGCTACCTGCCACTCTAAACCACTAGGCTACCTGCCACCTCTACACTCTAACCACTAGGCTACCTGCCACTTTACACTCTAACCACTAGGTTACCTAAGTACTACACTTTCTAACTACTAGGCTACCTGCCACCTCTACACTCCTCTAACCACTAGGCTACCTGTCCACCTCTACACTCTAACCACTAGGCTACCTGCCACCTCTACACTTCTAACCACTAGGCTACCTGCCACCTCTGCCACCTAACCACTAGGCTACCTGCCACCTCTACACTCTAACCACTAGGCTACCTGCCACCACTACACTCTAACCACTAGGCTACCTGCCACCTCCACACTCTAACCACTAGGCTACCTGCCACCTCTACACTCTAACCACTAGGCTACCCCTGCCTCTACACTCTAACCACCAGACTACCTGCCACCTCTACACCTCTAACCACTAGACTACCTGCCACCTCTACACTCTAACCACCAGTCTACCCTGCCACCTCTACACTCTAACCACTAGTCTACCCTGCCACCTCTACACTCTAACCACTAGTCTACCCTGCCACCTCTACACTCTAATCCCTGATCCACCTGCCACCTCTACACTCTAACCACTAGTCTACCCTGCCACCTCTACACTCTAACCACTAGGCTACCTGCCACCTCTACACTCTAACCACTAGGCTACCTGCCACCTCTACACTCTAACCACTAGGCTACCTGCCACCTCTACACTCTAACCACTAGGCTACCTGCCACCTCTACACTCTAACCACTAGGCTACCTGCCGTCTCTACACTCTAACCACTAGGCTACCCTGCCTCCTCTACACTCTAACCACTAGGCTAACCTGCCTCCTCTACACTCTAACCACTAGGCTACCTGCCACCTCTACACTCTAACCACTAGGCTACCTGCCACTCTACACTCTAACCACTAGGCTACCTGCCACCTCTACACTGTAAATCACACATACTGCCACTCTACACTCTAACCACTAGGCTACCTGCCACCTCTACACTTCTCTAACCACTAGGCTACCTGCCACCTCTGACTCTAACCACTAGGCTACCTGCCACCTCTGACACTCTAACCACTAGGCTACCTGCCACCTCTACACTCTAACCACTAGGCTACCTGCCACCTCTACCCACTCTAACCACTAGGCTACCTGCCACCTCTACACTCTAACCACTAGGCTACCCTGCCACCTCTACACTCTAACCACTAGGCTACCTGCCACCTCTACACTCTAACCACTAGCTACCTGCCACCCTTAACCACTAGGCTACCTGCCACCTCTACACTCTAACCACTAGGCTACCTGCCACCTCTACACTCCTAACCACTAGGCTACCTGCCACCTCTACACTCTAACCACTAGGCTACCCTGCCTCCTCTACACTCTAACCACTAGGCTAACCTGCCTCCTCTACACTCTAACCACCAGCTACCTGCCACCTCACACTCTAACCACTAGGCTACCTGCCACCTCTACACTCTAACCACTAGGCTACCTGCACCTCTACACTGTAACCACTACGCTACCTGCCACCTCTACACTCTAACCACTAGGCTACCTACCCACCTCTACACTCTAACCACTAGGCTACCTGCCACCTCTACACTCTAACCACTAGGCTACCTGCCACCTCTCCCACTCTAACCACTGGGCTACCTGCCACCCCTACACTCTAACCACTGGGCTACCTGCCACCTCTACACTCTAACCACCAGGCTACCTGCCGGCCCCAACCCACTGGGCTACCTGCCACCTCTACACTCCTAACCACTAGGGCTACCTGCCACCTCCCCACACTCTAACCACTAGGCTACCTGCCACCTCTACACTCTAACCACTAGGCTACCTGCCACCTCTACACTCTAACCACTAGGCTACCTGCCACCTCTACCTCTAAACCACTAGGCTACCTGCCACCTCTACACTCTAACCACTAGGCTACTGCACCACCCTTTAACCACTAGGCTACCTGCCACCTCTACACTCTAACCACTAGGCTACCTGCCTCCTCTACACTCTAACCACTAGGCTAACTGCCTCCTCTACACTCTAACCACTAGGCTACCTGCCGTCTGTACACTTCTAACCACTAGGCTATCTGCCTCCTCCTACACTCTAACCACTAGGCTAACCTGCACTCCTCTGCTCAAATCTCACTAGGCTACCTGCCATCTCTACCTCTAACCACTAGGCTACTGCCACCTCTACACTCTAACCCACTAGGGCTACCTGCCACCTCACTTTAAAATCCCTCGCTACCTGCCACCTCCTACACTCTAACCACTAGGCTACCTGCCACTCTATACCTCTAACCACTAGGCTACCTGCCACCTCTACACTCTAACCACTAGGCTACCTGCCACCTCTACACTCTAACCACTAGGCTACCTGCCACCTCTACACTCTAACCACTAGGCTACCTGCCACCTCTACACTCTAACCACTAGGCTACCTGCCACCTCTACACTCTAACCACTAGGCTACCTGCCACCCCTTTAACCACTAGGCTACCTGCCACCTCTACACTCCTAACCACTAGGCTACCTGCCACCTCTACACTCTAACCACCAGGCTACCTGCCACCTCTACACTCTAACCACTAGGCTACCTGCCACCTCTACACTCTAACCACTAGGCTACCTGCCACCTCTACACTCTAAACACTAGGCTACCTGCCACCTCTACACTCTAACCACTAGGCTACCTGCCACCTCTACACTCTAACTACTAGGCTGCCACCTCTGCACTCTAACCACTAGGCTACCTGCCACTCTACACTCTAACCACTAGGCTACCTGCCACCACTACACTCTAACCACAGGCTACCGCACCTCCACACTCTAACCACTAGGCTACCTGCCACCTCTACACTCCTAACCACCAGGCTACCCTGCCGCCCTCTACACTCTAACCACTAGACTACCTGCCACCTCTACACTCTAACCACTAGACTACCTGCCACCTCTACACTCTAACCACTAGTCTACCCTGCCACCTCTACACTCTAACCACTAGTCTACCCTGCCACCTCTACACTCTAACCACTAGTCTACCCTGCCACCTCTACACTCTAACCACTAGTCTACCCTGCCACCTCTACACTCTAACCACTAGTCTACCCCCTGCCACCTCTACACTCTAACCACTAGGCTACCTGCCACCTCTACACTCTAACCACTCAGGCTACCTGCCACCCTTACACTCTAACCACTAGGCTACCTGCCACCTCTACACTCTAACCACTAGGCTACCTGCCACCTCTACACTCTAACCACTAGGCTACCTGCCGTCTCTACACTCTAACCACTAGGCTACCCTGCCTCCTCTACACTCTAACCACTAGGCCAACCTGCCTCCTCTACACTCTAACCACTAGGCTACCTGCCACCTCTACACTCTAACCACTAGGCTACCTGCCACCTCTACACTCTAACCACTAGGCTACCTGCCACCTCTACACTGTAACCACTACGCTACCTGCCACCTCTACACTCTAACCACAGGCTACCTGCCACCTCTACACTCTAACCACTAGGCTACCTGCCACCTCTACACTCCTAACCACTAGGCTACCTGCCACCTCTACACTCTAACCACCAGGCTACCTGCCACCTCTACACTCTAACCACTAGGCTACCTGCCACCCTTTAACCACTGTTCCTGCCACCTGCCTCTACCTCTAACCACTGAGCTACCTGCCACCTCTACACTCTAACCACTGGGCTGCCTGCCACCTCTACTCTAGCCACTGGGCCTGCCCCTTTAACCACTGACTCCCTACCACCCTCTATCTAACCACTGGGCTACCTGCCACCTCCTACCACGCCAACCACTAGGCTGCCTCTACACTCTAACCACTAGGCTACCCTGCCTCCTCCTCTACCTCTAACCACTAGGCCCAACCTGCCTCCTCTACCTCTAACCACTGGGCTGCCTGCCACCTCTCTGCCTCCTATACCCAAGGCTACCTGCCTCTACACTCTAACCACTAGGCTACCTGCCACCTCTACACTGTAACCACTACGCTACCTGCCACCTCTACACTCTAACCACTAGGCTACCTGCCACCTCTACACTCTAACCACTAGGCTACCTGCCACCTCTACACTCTAACCACTAGGCTACCTGCCACCTCTACACTCTAACCACTAGGCTACCTGCACACCTCTACACTCTAACCACTAGGCTACCTGCCACCTCTACACTCTAACCACTAGGCTACCTGCCACCCTTTAACCACTAGGCTACCTGCCACCTCTACACTCTAACCACTAGGCTACCTGCCACCTCTACACTCTAACCACTAGGCTACCTGCCACCTCTACACTCTAACCACTAGGCTACCTGCCACCTCTACACTCTAACCACTAGGCTACCTGCCACCTCTACACTCTAACCACTAGGCTACCTGCCACCTCTACACTCTAACCACTAGGCTACCTGCCACCCTTTAACCACTAGGCTACCTGCCACCTCTACACTCTAACCACTAGGCTACCCTGCCTCCTCTACACTCTAACCACTAGGCTAACCTGCCTCCTCTACACTCTAACCACTAGGCTACCTGCCACCTCTACACTCTAACCACTAGGCTACCTGCCACCTCTACACTCTAACCACTAGGCTACCTGCCACCTCTACACTGTAACCACTACGCTACCTGCCACCTCTACACTCTAACCACTAGGCTACCTGCCACCTCTACACTCTAACCACTAGGCTACCTGCCACCTCTACACTCTAACCACTAGGCTACCTGCCACCTCTACACTCTAACCACTAGGCTACCTGCCACCTCTACACTCTAACCACTAGGCTACCTGCCACCTCTACACTCTAACCACTAGGCTACCTGCCACCCTTTAACAC
>NW_025756300.1:0-6686 GCF_021184085.1 Oncorhynchus gorbuscha
TCAAATCAAATCAAATCCAATCAAATTTTATTTGTCACATACACATGGTTAGCAGATGTTAATGCGAGTGTAGCGAAATGCTTGTGCTTCTAGTTCCGACAATGCAGTGATAACCAACAAGTAATCTAACTAACAATTCCAAAACTACTGTCTTATACACAGTGTAAGGGGATAAGGAACATGTACATAAGGATATATGAATGAGTGATGGTACAGAGCAGCATACAGTAGATGGTATCGAGTACAGTATATACATATGAGATGAGTGTGTAGACAAAGTAAACAAAGTGGCATAGTAAAGTGGCTAGTGATACATGTGTTACATAAGGATGCAGTCGATGATGTAGAGTACAGTATATACATATGCATATGAGATGAATAATGTAGGGTAAGTAACATTATATAAGGTAGCATAGTTTAAAGTGGCTAGTGATATATTTACATCATTTCCCATCAATTCCCATTATTAAAATGGCTGGAGTTGGGTCAGTGTCAATGACAGTGTGTTGGCAGCAGCCACTCAGTGTTAAGTGGTGGCTGTTAACAGTCTGATGGCCTTGAGATAGAAGCTGTTTTCAGTCTCTCGGTACAGCTTTGATGCCTGTACTGACCTACTTCTGGATGATAGCGGGGTGAACAGAGCAGTGGTTGGGTGGTTGATGTCCTTGATGATCTTTATGGCCTTCCTGTGCTCTTGGTGTGTAGGTGTCCTGGAGGGCAGGCAGTTTGCCCCCGGTGATGCGTTGTGTGCAGTCCTCACTACCCTCAGAAACCTTACGGTTGAGGGGCGGAGCAGTTGCCGTACCAGGCGGTGATACAGCCGCCAGGATGCTCTCGATTGTGCATCTGTAGAAGTTTGTGAGTGCTTTTGGTGACAAGCCAGATTTCTTCAACCTCCTGAGGTTGAATAGGCGGCTGCTGCGCCTTCTTCACGACGCTGTCAGTGTGAGTGGACCAATTCAGTTTGTCTGTGATGTGTATGCCGAGGAACTTAAAACTAGCTACCTCTCACTACTGTTATCGATGTGGATGAGGGGGGTGATTCCCTCTGCTGTTTCTGAAGTTTGAGGGAGTCTGTATTTTCTTTCTAATGAATTTCATGAATTCACTGCTGAAGTGAAAGCCTTAGATCTCTTGGGAATGCTGCTTTTTAGTTAGCTTTGCGACAGTATCAAAAATACATTCTTATTCTCTTGATTAAGTTGGAAAAATGGGATGATTGAAGCAGTGAGGGCTCTTTGACTGCACTGTACTGTCTCAAGCTAATCGGAGACTTCTGGGTTTGGTGTAACTCCATTTCGTTCCAACTTTCTGGAAGCTTGCTTCAGGGGCTCTGGATTTTCTGTATACCACCAGGGCTAGTTTCTTATGATAAATGTTTTTGTTTTTAGGGTGTGACTGCATCTAGAGTATTGCAAGGTTAAATTTAGTTCCCTCAGTTAGGTGGTTGCTGTTTTTTGTACTCTGCGTGCTTGGGCAGGTGGAGGGAGTCTGGAAGCATCTGAATCTTTGGGGTATCTGAGAAATTATAGCACAGCTTTTGATGATCCCTTGGATGGGGTCTGAGCAGATTATTTGTTGTGATTGCAAACGTAATAAAATGGTGGTCCGATAGTCAGGATTATGGGAAAAACATTAGATCACAATGTTTATTCCTGGGATAAAACTAGGTCCAGAGTATGACTGTGGCCGTGAGTAGGTCCGAACCTGTGGACAAAATCCTCCTTTTGGAGGTGGGTCTGTGAACTTTTCCATGTGAAAATTAGTCATCCAAAATTATAATATTATCTGCCATGAACATAAGGTCAAGTAGAATTCCAGAGAACTCAGTAAGGAATCTCAGTAAGATGCTTATATGGCTCAGGTTCCCTTCTTGAAAGCAGCTGCTTGCCCCAGCTCACAGTGCGGGATGTGCCTGCAATCCTTGGCTTCCTGGTTGTGGTATGTACGTACAGTCAATGTGGAGACGACTTCATCGGTGGACTAATTGATGAAGCCAGTGACTGATGTGATGTACCCCTCAATGCCATCGGAAGAATCCCAGAACACATTCCAGTCTGTGCAAACAAAACAGTCCTGTAGCAGCATCTGCCTCATCTGACCACTTACCAGGTGAAGCGAGTCACTGGTGCTTCAGCTTTAGTTTTTTGCTAAACAGGATAGATAGAATTATGGTCAGATTTACTAAATGGAGGTGAGGCAGAGCTTTGTACGCATCTCTGTGTGGAGTAAAGGTGGTTTAGAGTTTTCCCCCTCTGGTTGCACATTTAACACATGTAGTAGAAATGAGGTAAAAATGGATTTAAGTTTCCCTGCATTAAAGTCCCCTGACCACTAGGGGGCCTCCTCTGGATGAGAGTTTTCCTGTTTGCTTAAAGCTCATTGAGCGGTCTTCGTGCCAGTATCGATTTGTGGTGGTAAATGAACAGCTACGTCATTCAGCCACGACTTGGTGAAACATATATTACAGTTTTTAATGTCCCGTTGTGTAGGATCTACGTGCTCGTAGTTGGTCCTATTTTATTATCAATGATTGTACGTTGGCTAATAGGACTGATGGTAAAGGCAATTACCCAGTCGCCGTCGGATCCTTACAAGGCACCCAGACCTACATCCCCATTATCCCCGTCTCTTTCTCCTGCGAATGGACAGGAAGGAGAGACCTTGTCGGGCATCTGAAGTTAAATCCTTCACATCCGACTCGTTAATGAAAAAATCTTCTCCAGTACGAGGTGAGTAATCGCTGTCCTGATATCTAGAAGCTCTTTTTGGTCATACGAGATGGTGGCAGAAACATTATGTACAAAATAAGTCACAAATAACGTGAAAAACACACAATACTGGTGGTTGGGGACATAGAAGGTCATCCATCTCCTCTGGCGCCATTATTATTCTATTTTAAAAATCTTCTCTATACCACCTCTACCTTGTCACAACATAACTGATGACTCAAATGCATTAAGAAGGAAATAAATTCCACAAATTAACTTTTAACACCTGTTAATTGAAATGCATTCCAGGTGACTACCTAATGAAGCTGGTTGAGAGAATGCAGAGTGTGCAAGGGTAGCTACTTTGAAGAATCTAAAATCTAAAATATATTTAGATTTGTTTGACACTTTTTTGATTTCTTCACTATTATTCTACATTGTAGAAAATAGTACAAATAAAGAATGAGTAGGTGTGTCAGAACTTTTGGACTGGTACTGTACATTTGCCAAATTTAAAAAGAAATTGTGTTGTTTAGAAGATAGGTGCAAGGGCAAATTGCATATTTTCATTAGGGAATGCATACTCTGAAGTGTGCATGTGCATAACTAGATGCACACTTCACAGAGTATGCATTCCCTAATGAAAATATGAAAATAATTGCTAGAATGCGCAAATAGGATCTCACTAGCTCGACCACTATGATTAATTTGCTCCCATTGAAAACGACAGGCTCTGGTCTATATTGAGTTAGTTATAAATATTTTTGGCCCTAAAGCTTAAGTTTAAGCACAAGCACTAATGCCAGACAGCCTAAAATAATGAAAGAAAAACCTCAATCTGGCTTATAGATATAAATTGCACAAGAATGATACATTTATGGATTTTTAAGGTATTGTTTTCTCTGTATTCAACTCTCCCGTCACCTACCCGTCCTTCATCCACACAATATTTAATGACCCTAAAGCCACCCACCCCACGGGTAACATACGTGTTCTGCTGTGATAGGCTAAAAACAAATGCTGATAGTCATCACCAGAGAAAGGAGGGGAGGAAGGAAGGAAGAGATGACTGCTTTGCTTACTGTTGTTTGCTGTTTCCCTGGTGATCAAACCATGTCTGATGATGTCATGGGCTGCGAGGATGTGTGAGAGTAACACTGATATCGTAGACACTGTCTTTGGCTGGGTCATAATATAAACTTCGTACACTCCACCCAGACCCCTCCCTCTTCAATTACAGTCTTATCCACATACACTTTCAGTTTTCCCACCTTTTAAAAATCCTAATAATACCTCATTACAGCTGTACAGGACCCGCGCCTCCATCCCACCTCTACTAATGTCTTCCCAGGCTCCCCACTGCACTGCCCTCCCACTGTGAGGCGGGAGCGTTGAGGTCAGTATAATGATGACATCACAGAGAGAACCAGGAAAACCGACACAATCTTCAAAACGTTGCCACCATTCCGCAGTCAGAGAAAGAGTCAGGACATGTATATAGCTGTATACAGCCCCACTATTGTTATTTTACTGCTGCTGTTTAATTATTTGTTACTTTTATTTTTATTTTTACTTAACACGTATTTTTCTTAAAACTGCATTGTTGGTTAAGGGTTTTTGTAAGTCAGCATTTCATGGTACACCTGTTGTATTCGGTGAATGTGACAAATCAAATTGATTTTGATTTGATTTGACATGATTGGAGTGTTTCTCAATCAGACAGAAAACTGAAACATCTCATATATCCTTTCAAATCACCTCACCTCACTTCACCAGTTAGTTCACACCTACTGTTACTTTCTACCGCAGCTAGAGGGAATAGGTCACATCGCTATATGCCTCACTTTGTTTCTATGGTAAACACGTCAAAACATATTCATGTTCAAAGAAAGTGTGTGTACTTTGGCGGAAAAATAGACCTCTTCGTCTACTACTAGGCATAGCATCATATGCTATTCAGAGGTTTAATGGTTTTCACAGTGGATCACACTGTGTCCTTTACTGCTATTATATTAATGGATTATTAGCAGATGTGGTTGACGCCACTGTTTGGCACACAGCTCTGGGACACATACACCTCCTTTCAGGGAGGCTGCTGAGGGGAGGGACGGCTCAAAATAATATCTAGAACGGAGCAAATGGAATGGTATCAAACCATGTGATACCACTCTACTTATTCCACTCCAGTCATTACCACAAGCCCATCCTCCACAATTAAGGTGCCAGCAACCTCCTGTGCCTCCCTTTCTACATTGTACCTCATCTCACCTTCTATATTCCCTCCTCTTTTCTAGAACCTCTGAGAACACTGTGAACCTTTAATTTAGATTGGCTGGAGAATAGGGGCAGTATGAAAATGTCCTTTCTTTTTGAACTGAGAGCTGATCCAGTTGGTGTGTGTCTCCAGCCAGGTCAGAGTTGATATGAGGTTAGCTGATATTGTTTCGCTGGTCAGAGGTGGTAAGACTGTATTCCCCACACTGTGTTACTGTGTGTATACATGCCATCTCTAAGAAATGGAAAGAAAGAATGAGAGGTGGTCCCTCTCTCTGACCTCCCACTGCTGTGATCAGTCCTTTTTAGGAAATGTTCTCTGATTCCAGACACTGTACCCCAATGTAGAGAGAGTTATCACTCTTATACATCTCCATTCACTCTCCCTATCTGACACCATGTAGAGAGCTTATACAACTCCATCCACTCTCCCTATCTGACACCATGTAGAGAGCTATCTCTTATACATTCACTCTCCCTATCTGACACCATGTAGAGAGCTATCACTCTTATACATCTCCATTCACTCTCCCTATCTGACAATGTAGAGAGAGTTATCACTCTTATACATCTCCATTCACTCTCCCTATCTGACACCATGTAGAGAGAGTTATCACCTATATCTCCATTCACTTCCCTATCTGACACCATGTAGAGAGAGTTATCTATACATCTCTTATACACACCTAGAGAGTTCACATCTCTATCTCCCTATCTGACACCATGTAGAGAGAGCTATCACTTTATACATTTCCATTCACTCTCTCTATCTGACACCATGTAGAGAGCTATCACTCTTATACATCTCCATTCACTCTCTCTATCTGACACCATGTAGAGCTATCACTCTTATACATCTCCATTCACTCTCCCTATCTGACACCATGTAGAGAGCTATACTCTTATACATCTCCATTCACTCTCCCTATCTGACACCATATAGAGAGCTATCACTCTTATACATCTCCATTCACTCTCTCCCTAATCTGACACCATGTAGGAGTTATCACTCTTATACATCTCCATTCACTCTCCCTATCTGACACCATGTAGAAGAGCTATCACTCTTATACATCTCCGTTCACTCTCTCCTATCTGACACCATGTAGAGAGCTATCACTCTTATACATCCCTATTCACTCCCTATCTGACACCATGAGAGAGCTATCACTCTTATACATCTCTATTCACTCTCCCTATCTGACACTATGTAGAGAGAGCTATCACTCTTATATATCTCCATTCACTCTCCCTATCTGACACCATGTAGAGCTACTCTTATACATCTCCATTCACTCTCCTATCTGACACCATGTAGAGAGAGCTATCACTCTTATACATCTCCATTCACTCTCCATTCGACACCATGAGAGAGAGTTATCACTCTTATACATCTCCATTCACTCTCCCTATCTGACACCATGTAGAGAGCTATCACTCTTATACATCTCCATTCACTCTCCCTATCTGACACCATGTAGAGAGCTATCACTCTTATACATCTCCATTCACTCTCCCTATCTGACACCATGTAGAGAGAGTTATCACTCTTATACATCTCCATTCACTCTCCCTATCTGACACCATGTAGAGAGCTATCACTCTTATACATCTCCATTCACTCTCCCTATCTGACACCATGTAGAGAGCTATCACTCTTATACATCTCCGTTCACTCTCCCTATCTGACACCATGTAGAG
>NW_025756301.1:0-2500 GCF_021184085.1 Oncorhynchus gorbuscha
TGGTGAGAGGGTGGTGGTAGGTTGGAAAGGCTGGGGGAGACTGGGGAGGAAGGGAGGCTGGGGGAGAGGCTGGGGAGAGGCTGGTGAGAGGGTGGTGGTAGGTTGGAAAGGCTGGGGGAGACTGGGGAGGAAGGGAGGCTGGGGGAGAGGCTGGTGAGAGGGTGGTGGTAGGTTGGAAAGGCTGGGGGAGACTGGGGAGGAAGGGAGGCTGGGGGAGAGGCTGGTGAGAGGGTGGTGGTAGGTTGGAAAGACTGGGGGAGACTGGGGAGGAAGGGAGGCTGGGGGAGAGGCTGGGAAGGCAGGGGAGAGGGTGGAGGTAGGTTGCGGAGGCTGGGGATTGGCTGGGGAGAGGCTGGTGCTAGGCTGGGAGAGAGGCTGGGGGAGGATGGGGAGAGGATGGTGGTAGGTTGGGGAGGCTGGGGGATTGGCTGGGGAGAGGCTGGTGCTAGGCTGGGAGAGAGGCTGGGGGAGGCTGGGGGTGAGGCTGAGGAGGCTGATGGAGAGAGTCTGGTGGTAGGCTGGGGAGACGCGGAGGAGAGACTGGGGAGAGGCTGGGGAGACACGGAGGAGAGGCTGGGGAGAGGCTGAGGAGGCTGATGGAGAGGCTGGTGGTAGACTGGGGAGAGGCTGAGGAGAATGGGAGAGAGGCTAGGGGAGAGGCTGGGGAGACATGGAGGAGAGGCTGGGAAGAATGGGAGAGAGGCTAGGGGAGAGGCTGGGGAGACATGGAGGAGAGGCTGGGGAGAGGCTGGGGAGAGGCTACCTCTCTCTATTTGTATGTGTGTCTCTCTCTATCTCTCTCTTTGCCTGGCTACAGCAATACGTTAGATTGAAACAGTGAAGGCAGTGAAGGCTAACACACCGGTTCAAATATAGTCTGCCATCTCTCCAATCAGTTGGTGTGAGAGACTAGAGGACGGCTGGCTCTGGTCTTCTACTAGTCCCAAGCCGTAGGCTCTTTTGTCAATGGTGTATCATTCTTCAAGGGGCGTTTCTAATAGTGACTTC
Organism: Oncorhynchus gorbuscha; assembly: GCF_021184085.1. Lineage (NCBI taxonomy): Eukaryota > Metazoa > Chordata > Actinopteri > Salmoniformes > Salmonidae > Oncorhynchus > Oncorhynchus gorbuscha. The sequence continues at coordinate 1,009 of NW_025756301.1, forward strand.
CTCCTCATCGAACCGGTCAATTAGTCTCTGCTTGATCCTGTGTCTGGGTGGGAACCACTGTGTCATAGTGAAAACGAGAGAGAGAGAGAGATATTGGCTGGTAGAGAGGGCAAGAGAAGAGAGATGGGTATTCGAGGCAGAGAGGGCAAGAGTGGAGATGAGGAGTGAATGGGAGAGTGAGGAGAAGAGAGGAGAGGAGAGATAAGAAGAGAGGAGACTTCGAGTGAATGGGAGAGGAGAGGAGAGGAGAGGAGAGGAGAGGAGAGGAGAGGAGGGGAGGGGAGAGGAGAGGAGAGGAGGAGAGAGGAGAGGAGAGGAGAGGAGAGGGGAGAGAGGAGAGGAGAGAGGAGAGGAGAGGATAGGAGAGGAGAGGAGAGGATAGGAGAGGAGAGGAGAGGAGAGGAGAGGAGAGGAGAGGAGAGGAGAGGAGAGGAGAGGAGAGGAGAGGAGAGGAGAGGAGAGGAGAGGAGAGGAGAGGAGAGTCGTCAGTTGGCACCGTTAGCTAGGCCCGTCATTCTCTGGATGTTGTGCAAATAAATAAATCCTTTCCCACAAACGTTGAACAAGATGTCGCTGGCATTTATCAGCTTTTCTTTTCTGACCACACAGAGAGAGATGAGTCCATCTATCGGAAGGAATGTGGACGTTTTGATCGATCAGGCTGAGATGAGTCCATCTATCGGAAGGAATTACAACATATTGATCGATCAGGCTGAGATGAGTCCATCTATCGGAAGGAATTTGGACGTATTGATCCATCAGGCTGAGATGAGTTCATCTATCGGAAGGAATTACGACATATTGATCGATCAGGCTGGGGTGGAAATGCTCAATGAATCATTTTCAAAAAGTGACCAGATTTTTTTTCACATCTTAACATAGTATCTTCCCTCAGTGATTAATGACTAGATCTACTGTTGGATATAGTATCTTCCCTCAGTGATTAATGACTAGATCTACTGTTGGATATAGTATCTTCCCTCAGTGATTATCTTAGATCTACTGTTGAATGCCTAGTATCTTCCTCAGTGATTAATGACTAGATCTACTGTTAGATTATAGTATCTTCCTCAAAGTGATTAATGACTAGATCCTGTGGATATAGTATCTTTCCCTCAGTGATTAATGACTAGATACTGTTGGATATGATATCTTCCCTCAGTGATTAATGACTAGATCTACTGTTGGATATAGTATCTTCCCTCAGTGATTAATGACTAGATCTACTGTTGGATACCATTATCTTCCCTGGGTGAATAATGACTAGAGCTACTGTTGAATATGTATCTTCCTCAGTGATTAATGTCTAGATCTACTGTTGACATAGTATCTTCCCTCAGTGATTAATGACTAGATCTACTGTTGGATATAGTATCTTCCCTCAGTGATTAATGACTAGATCTACTGTTGGATATAGTATCTTCCCTCAGTGATTAATGACTAGATCTACTGTTGGATATAGTATCTTCCCTCAGTGATTAATGACTAGATC
>NW_025756302.1:0-6685 GCF_021184085.1 Oncorhynchus gorbuscha
ACGTACTGTAGGCTAGTTCAGTTAGCTTAGCTCAGTTGTTTCAGTTAGCTTAGCTCAGTTGGCTCAGTTAGCTTAGCTCAGTTAGCTTAGCTCAGTTGTTTCAGTTGGCTCAGCTCAGTTGGCTCAGTTAGCTTAGCTCAGTTGGCTCAGCTCAGTTGGCTCAGTTAGCTTAGCTCAGTTGGCTCAGCTCAGTTGGCTCAGTTAGCTTAGCTCAGTTGGCTCAGCTCAGTTGGCTCAGCTCAGTTGGCTCAGCTCAGTTGGCTCAGCTCAGTTGGCTCAGCTCAGTTGGCTCAGTTAGCTTAGCTCAGTTGGCTCAGCTCAGTTGTTTCAGTTGGCTCAGCTCAGTTGGCTCAGCTCATTCATTGGCTCTGCAGCAAGTCTTTAGCAGCTTAAATCAAGCCCTACGCAGCAACTCACACTTGTGCTAAAACAGCCACTGACTACTAGGTAGTCACATTGTTTTCGTTGTAACTAGATATTGTTTGACTGTTGTCCTTAGATGATGAACAAGTCCTTTACTGATTTAGACGTTACGATGTTATTATCAAGTAGTCAACTTTCCCCCGTCAACAACAAGCAGGCAGTAGCGGTCTGTCATCAGTGACATGCCAACACATTATCCGGCCTAGGTACTTCTGATCGGGAGGCGTTTATCAGTGACACACACATATCACCATGGGCGCCTGAAATGTTAGTATAAAAAAATATATCCTACAACTCTACACTGTTTCCTAACAGGGGGAATGGATATTTGTTGTGTTTTGCCACAATGAATTATATTACTTTTTTAATGACTAGATCACTAATCCCTGAAAATCCATCCCCCAATAATTAATTGACAGGTTTGAAACCCTACCAACTCTGTCAGTCTCAAACTTCCCGACCCATTCCCTGATAATCCCTCCCACAGTGAATGATTGACCCACAGTGATTGATTTCATATTTGTATTTATTTTACCTTTATTTAACCAGGCAAGTCAGTTAAGAACACATTCTTATTTACAATGACTACCTAGGAACGGTGGGTTACTACCTCCCTATAGACTGACTAGAGGTATCACTGATCTACCTCCCTATAGACTGACTAGAGGTATCACTGATCTACCTCCCTATAGCCTGACTAGAGGTATCACTGATCTACCTCCCTATAGACTGACTAGAACTATCACTGATCTACCTCCCTATAGACTGACTAGAGGTATCACTGATCTACCTCCCTATAGACTGACTAGAGGTATCACTGATCCACCTCCCTATAGACTGACTAGAGGTATCACTAATCTACCTCCCTATAGACTGACTAGAGGTATCACTAATCTACCTCCCTATATACTGACTAGAGGTATCACTGATCTACCTCCCTATAGACTGACTAGAGGTATCACTGATCTACCTCCTATAGACTGACTAGAACTATCACTGATCTACCTCCTATAGACTGACTAGAGGTATCACTGATCTACCTCCCTATAGACTGACTAGAGGTATCACTGATCTACCTCCCTATAGACTGACTAGAGGTATCACTGATCTACCTCCCTATAGACTGACTAGAACTATCACCGATCTACCCCTATAGACTGACTAGAACTATCACTGATCTACCCCTATAGACTGACTAGAGGTACCACTGATCTACCTCCCTATAGACTGACTAGAGGTATCACTGATCTACCTCCCTATAGACTGACTAGAGGTATCACTAATCTACCTCCCTATAGACTGACTAGAGGTATCACTGATCTACCCCTACAGACTGACTAGAGGTATCACTGATCTACCCCTATAGACTGACTAGAGGTATCACTGATCTACCTCCCTATAGACTGACTAGAACTATCACTGATCTACCTCCCTATAGACTGACTAGAGGTGTCACTGATCTACCTCCCTATAGACTGACTAGAGGTGTCACTGATCTACCTCCCTATAGACTGACTAGAGGTATCACTGATCTACCTCTATAGACTGACTAGAGGTATCACTGATCTACCTCCCTATAGACTGACTAGAACTATCACTGATCTACCTCCCTATAGACTGACTAGAGGTATCACTGATCTACCTCCCTATAGACTGACTAGAGGTATCACTGATCCACCTCCCTATAGACTGACTAGAGGTATCACTAATCTACCTCCCTATAGACTGACTAGAGGTATCACTAATCTACCTCCCTATATACTGACTAGAGGTATCACTGATCTACCTCCCTATAGACTGACTAGAGGTATCACTGATCTACCTCCCTATAGACTGACTAGAACTATCACTGATCTACCTCCCTATAGACTGACTAGAGGTATCACTGATCTACCTCCCTATAGACTGACTAGAGGTATCACTGATCTACCTCCCTATAGACTGACTAGAGGTATCACTGATCTACCTCCCTATAGACTGACTAGAACTATCACCGATCTACCCCTATAGACTGACTAGAACTATCACTGATCTACCCCTATAGACTGACTAGAGGTACCACTGATCTACCTCCCTATAGACTGACTAGAGGTATCACTGATCTACCTCCTATAGACTGACTAGAGGTATCACTAATCTACCTCCCTATAGACTGACTAGAGGTATCACTGATCTACCCCTACAGACTGACTAGAGGTATCACTGATCTACCCCTATAGACTGACTAGAGGTATCACTGATCTACCTCCCTATAGACTGACTAGAACTATCACTGATCTACCTCCCTATAGACTGACTAGAGGTGTCACTGATCTACCTCCCTATAGACTGACTAGAGGTGTCACTGATCTACCTCCCTATAGACTGACTAGAGGTATCACTGATCTACCTCTATAGACTGACTAGAGGTATCACTGATCTACCTCCCTATAGACTGACTAGAGGTATCACTGATCTACCTCCTATAGCCTGACTAGAGGTATCACTGATCTACCTCCCTATAGACTGACTAGAGGTATCACTGATCTAACCCTATAGACCAGGGGTGTCAAAGTCAAATGGACGGAGGGCCAAATAAAAAATTTAGCTACAAGCCGAGGGCCGGACTGTTCGAATGTTCATTGAAAATTTTTTAAATGACGCATATAGTCTAGTGAACCTAATTGAACCTACTGAAAACCTAACAAATATATTCCAATATGATCAGATAAATAAAGCAATATTTTCTTATGGCTCTGTCAGTAATCTTTAATTTTCAACAGACACAAAAGACAAATTTCCTTTATATAAAAATCCCCATAACATGAACATTAAATGAAAGAAACCGGTATTCAAGGCACCATCAGTAGCCTATATTTTCTATTTTAGCAAAAGTGGGCTAAATTTACTTCAAAGAAAAAAACAATAATAGCAATTTTCTATCATCCACTCAACTTGGTTTTAAATGCCTTCACTGTACTGTACATATCAGAGATGACACGATCCCGACCCTGCAGCTGCAAGTTCATTGCATTCAGATGACTCGTAATGTCACACAGAAAAGCCATTTCACACAGAAACATTTCGTCTCGGAGTTGTGTTGTGTCTTTCCCTTTGCTGTCCAAGAACAGACAAATCTCCTCACGAAGCTCGAAACATCTTTGAAGCACCTTTCCCTGGCTTAGCCATCGCACCTCTGTGTGATAAGGCAAATCACCATGCTCCGTTTCTAACTCCGTCAGAAATGCCTTGAACTGGCGGTGATTCAAACCTTTGGCTCTGATAAAGTTAACTGTGCGCGTGATGATGCTCATTACATGCTCCATTTTCAAGGCTTTACCGCACAACGCTTCCTGGTGTATGATACAATGATAAGCTGTCAGCTCACCTGTCGCGTTTTCCTCTTGCATCTTTTCCCGTATCTTCGTCACCAGTCCGCTCCTGTGTCCACACATCGCAGGTGCTCCGTCGGTTGTCAAACCCACGAGTTTTTCCCAAGGCAGCTCCATCTCATTTACACATCTTGACACCTCTTCATACAAATCATGCCCCGTAGTTGTGCCATGCATAGGACGTAAAGCCAAAAACTCCTCTGTCACGCTTAGGCTGGAGTCCACTCCGCGGATGAAAATTGACAACTGGGCAATGTCAGAAATGTCGGTGCTCTCATCCACAGCCAAGGAATATGCAATGAAATCTTTTCCCTTTTTCACAAGCTGCTCTTTTAGATTGATGGACAACTGGTCTACTCTCGGCAATGGTGTTTCTGCTCAGACTCACATTTAAAAAGAGTTGCCTTTTTCTGGGCAAACTTCGTCACAAACTTTAATCATGCAGTTTTTGATGAAATCCCCCTCCGTAAATGGCCGGGCTGATTTAGCGATCTCTTCTGCCAAAATAAAACTGGCCTTGACAGCAGCCTGGCCTTGTGATTTGGCTTTTGAACAGAGCCTGTCGAGATTTGAGGCCTCGTTTTAATTCCTCTGCCTTTGTAGCCTTTGTTCCATGTCCATATTCTTGTTTTTGTCCGCGTGTTTCGTTTCATAATGTCGTCTCAGATTATACTCTTTCAGTACCGCCACACTTTCTCCACACAGAAGACACACAGGTTTTCCAGCTACCTCCGTGAACAAATACTCCGACTCCCACCTTGTTTGAAACCCCGGTTCTCAGTGTCCACCTTCCGTTTTGCCATTTTTGATGGGTATCTGAAAGTTAATTTTACTGTGATGCTGACAACTGCTGTGCCAATAAATATTGAAATGAAGCAGCCTACTGCTCGGTGCGTCACCGTTGCATTGTGGGAAATGTAGTATTGGTGCGTGTAAAAGATCTGCGGGCTGCCGGCTTGCTGCGGTCTGCGGGCCGGGTTCTACAACTTTAAATCAAGATCATCCAGGGGCCGTAAAAAACCTTTGGGCCGGATGTGGCCTCGGGGCCTTGACTCTGACATATGTGTAGACTATAGACTGACTATAGACTGACTAGTATCACTGATCTACCTCCCCATAGACTGACTAGAGGTATCACTATCACTGACTCTACCCTATAGACTGACTAAAGGTATCACTGATCTACCTCCTATAGACTGACTAAGGTATCACTGGTATAGACTGACTAAAGGTATCACTGATCTACCTCCCTATAGACTGACTAAAGGTATCACTGATCTACCTCCCTATAGACTGACTAGAGGTATCACTGATCTACCTCCTATAGACTGACTAAAGAGGTATCATGATCTACCTCCCCTATAGACTGACTAAAGGTAGAACTACTCAGAACTGATCTAACCCTATAGACTGACCAGAGGTATCACTGATCTACCTCCCTATAGACTGACTAGAACTATCACTGATCTACCTCCCTATAGACTGACTAGAGGTATCACTGATCTACCTCTATAGACTGACTAGAGGTATCACCGATCTACCTCCCTATAGACTGACTAGAACTATCACTGATCTACCTCCCTATAGACTGACCAGAGGTATCACTGATCTACCTCCCTATAGACTGACTAGATCACTGATCTACATAGACTCTACTGATCTCCCTATAGACTGACTAGAGGTATCACTGATCTACCTCTATAGACTGACTAGAGGTATAGATCTACCTCCCTATAGACTAGAGGTATCACTGATCTACCTCCTATAGACTGACTAGAGGTATCACTGATCTACCTCCTATAGACTGACTAGAGTATCACTGTACTCACTGATCTACCTCCCTATACCGATCTACTGACTAGAGTATCACTGATCTACCTCCTATAGACTGACTAGAGGGATCTACCTATAGACTGACTAGAGATATCACTAACCTATAGACTGACTAGAGGTATCACTGATCTACCTCCCTATAGACCTATAGAGGTATCACTGATCTACCTCCCTATAGAACTATCACTGATCTACCCCTATAGACTGACTAGAGGTATCACTGATCTACCTCTATAGACTGACTAGAGGTATCACTGATCTACCTCCTATAGACTGACTAGAACTATCACTGATCTACCTCCCTATAGACTGACTAGAGGTATCACTGATCTACACTCTGACTATAGATCTAACTAGACTGACTAGAGGTATCACTGATCTACCTCCCTATAGACTGACTAGAGGTATCACTGATCTACCTCCAGAGGTATCAATGATCTATAGACTAGGCGTATACGTTGTAATTATATCATGTAAAACGTGTGTGTTGCAGGTTGATGGCGGTGAATGTATTCTCCATCTCTTCGGCTCTGAGAACCTGAGTCGTCATGAGATGCTGTCCTGGGTCAACGACTCTCTACGGCTCACTTACACCAAGGTAGAACAACTGTGTTCAGGTAACACGCACATACATTTAATTTAATATATTCATTAACAATAAATGCTAACTTATAAATGCCTCATGTAGATAAAACTGTATAAATGAATCACAACCTAGTCCTAATAATTGATATGCTAACTTGTAAATGCTGTGTGTGTAGGTGCAGCGTATTGTCAGTTCATGGACATGTTGTTCCCTGGCTGTGTCCTGCTGAAGAAGGTGAAGTTCTCTGCAATGCTGGAACATGAGTTCATCAAAAACTTCAAGGTCCTACAGGCCTCCTTCAAGAGAATGGGTGTAGACAAGGTACACACACACACACACACACACACCCTTAACAACAAGCCCTCCTTCAAGAGAATGGGTGTAGACAAGGTACACTAACATTTACATTTACATTTAAGTCATTTAGCAGACGCTCTTATCCAGAGCACCCCCCTCCATTCTACCCAGCCAT
>NW_025756303.1:0-6684 GCF_021184085.1 Oncorhynchus gorbuscha
CTAATGTCCTGTTTTGTGAGAGAGTATGTATACTTTATACCTGCCAGACTATGTGCCTTACTAATTTCCTGTTTTGTGTGAGAGAGTATGTATACTTTTTATACCTGCCAGACTATGTGCCTTACTAATTTCCTGTTTTGTGTGAGAGAGTATGTATACTTTATACCTGCCAGACTATGTGCCTTACTAATGTCCTGTTTTGTGTGAGAGAGTGTATACTTTTTATACCTGCCAGACTATGCCTTACTAATGTCCTGTTTTGTGTGAGAGAGTATGTATACTTTTTATACCTGCCAGACTATGTGCCTTACTAATTTCCTGTTTTGTGAGAGAGATGTATGTTTATACCTTTTATACCTTTATGCCAGACTATGCCTTACTAATGTCCTGTTTTGTGTGAGAGAGTATGTATACTTCTTTATACCTGCCAGACTATGTGCCTTACTAATGTCCTGTTTGTGTGAGAGATACTTCTTTTATACCTGCCAGACTATGTGCCTTACTAATGTCCTGTTTTGTGTGAGAGTATGTATACTTCTTTATACCTGCCAGACTATGTGCTGCATTAATGTCCTGTTTTGTGTGAGAGATGTGTATACTTCTTTTATACCTGCCAGACTATGTGCCTTACTAATGTCCTGTTTTGTGTGAGAGAGTATGTATACTTCTTTATACCTGCCAGACTATGTGCCTTACTAATGTCCTGTTTTGTGTGAGAGTATGTATACTTTATACCTGCCAGACTATGTGCCTTACTAATGTCCTGTTTTGTGTGAGAGAGTATGTATACTTTTATACCTGCAGACTATGTGCCTTACTAATTTCCTGTTTTGTGTGAGAGTATGTATACTTCTCTTTATACCTGCCAGACTATGTGCCTTACTAATGTCCTGTTTTGTGTGAGAGAGTATGTATACTTCTTTATACCTGCCAGACTATGTGCCTTACTAATGTCCTGTTTGTGTGAGAGAGTATGTATACTTCTTTTTATACCTGCCAGACTATGTGCCTTACTAATGTCCTGTTTTTGTGAGAGAGTATGTATACTCTTTATACCTGCCAGACTATGTGCCTTACTAATGTCCTGTTTTGTATGTGAGAGAGTGAGAGATGTATACTTCTTTATACCTGCCAGACTATGTGCCTTACTAATGTCCTGTTTTGTGTGAGAGAGTATGTATACTTCTTTATACCTGCCAGACTATGTGCCTTACTAATGTCCTGTTTTGTGTGAGAGAGTATGTATACTTCTTTTTACCTGCCAGACTATGTGCCTTACTAATGTCCTGTTTTGTGTGAGAGAGTATGTATACTTCTTTATACCTGCCAGACTATGTGCCTTACTAATGTCCTGTTTTGTGAGAGAGTATGTATACTTCTTTATACCTGCCAGACTATGCCTTACTAATGTCCTGTTTTGTGTGAGAGAGTATGTATACTTTTATACCTGCCAGACTATGTGCCTTACTAATGTCCTGTTTTGTGTGAGAGAGTATGTATACTTCCTTTATACCTGCCAGACTATGTGCCTTACTAATGTCCTGTTTTGTGTGAGAGAGTATGTATACTTCTTTATACCTGCCCAGACTATGTGCCTTACTAATGTCCTGTTTTGTGTGAGAGAGTATGTATACTTCTTTATACCTGCCAGACTATGTGCCTTACTAATGTCCTGTTTTGTGTGAGAGAGTATGTATACTTCTTTATACCTGCCAGACTATGTGCCTTACTAATGTCCTGTTTTGTGTGAGAGAGTATGTATACTTCTTTATACCTGCCAGACTATGTGCCTTACTAATGTCCTGTTTTGTGTGAGAGAGTATGTATACTTCTTTATACCTGCCAGACTATGTGCCTTACTAATGTCCTGTTTTGTGTGAGAGTATGTATACTTCTTTATACCTGCCAGACTATGTGCCTTACTAATGTCCTGTTTTGTGTGAGAGAGTATGTATACTTCTTTATACCTGCCAGACTATGTGCCTTACTAATGTCCTGTTTTGTGTGAGAGAGTATGTATACTTCTTTATACCTGCCAGACTATGTGCCTTACTAATGTCCTGTTTTTTGTGAGAGAGTATGTATACTTCTTTTACCTGCCAGACTATGTTTACTAATGTCCTGTTTTGTGTGAGAGAGTATGTATACTTCTTTATACCTGCCAGACTATGTGCCTTACTAATGTCCTTTGTGTGAGAGAGTATGTATACTTCTTTATACCTGCCAGACTATGTGCCTTACTAATGTCCTGTTTTGTGTGAGAGAGTATGTATACTTCTTTATACCTGCCAGACTATGTGCCTTACTAATGTCCTGTTTTGTGTGAGAGAGTATGTATACTTCTTTATACCTGCCAGACTATGTGCCTTACTAATGTCCTGTTTTGTGTGAGAGAGTATGTATACTTCTTTATACCTGCCAGACTATGTGCCTTACTAATGTCCTGTTTTGTGTGAGAGAGTATGTATACTTCTTTATACCTGCCAGACTATGTGCCTTACTAATTTCCTGTTTTGTGTGAGAGAGTATGTATACTTCTTTATACCTGCCAGACTATGTGCCTTACTAATGTCCTGTTTTGTGTGAGAGAGTATGTATACTTTTTATACCTGCCAGACTATGTGCCTTACTAATTTCCCTGTTTTGTGTGAGAGAGTATGTATACTTCTTTATACCTGCCAGACTATGTGCCTTACTAATTTCCTGTTTTGTGTGAGAGAGTATGTATACTTCTTTATACCTGCCAGACTATGTGCCTTACTAATTTCCTATACTTCTTTATACCTGCCAGACTATGTGCCTTACTAATGTCCTGTTTTGTGTGAGAGAGTATGTATACTTCTTTATACCTGCCAGACTATGTGCCTTACTAATGTCCTGTTTTGTGTGAGAGAGTATGCTTCTTTATACTTTTTTATTTCCTGCCAGACTATGTGCCTTACTAATTTCCTGTTTTGTGTGAGAGAGTATGTATACTTCTTTATATGTGCCTTACTAATGTCCTGTTTTGTGTGAGAGTATGTGCTTCTTTTACCTGCCAGATGCCTTACTCCTGTTTTTTGTGAGAGAGTATGTATACTTCTTTTTATACCTGCCAGACTATGTGCCTTACTAATTTCCTGTTTTGTTTTGTGAGAGAGTATGTATACTTCTTTATACCTGCCAGACTATGTGCCTTACTAATGTCCTGTTTTTGTGAGAGAGTATGTATACTTCTTTATACCTGCCAGACTATGTGCCTTACTAATGTCCCTGTTTTGTGTGAGAGAGTATGTATACTTTTTATACCTGCCAGACTATGTGCCTTACTAATTCCTGTTTTGTGTGAGAGTATGTATACTTCTTTATACCTGCCAGACTATGTGCCTTACTAATTTCCTGTTTTTGTGAGAGAGTATGTATACTTCTTTATACCTGTTTTGTGTGAGAGTATGCCAGACTATGTGCCTTACTAATGTCCTGTTTTGTGTGAGAGAGTATGTATACTTCTTTTTATACCTGCCAGACTATGTGCCTTACTAATGTCCTGTTTTGTGTGAGAGAGTATGTATACTGTGTGAGAGTATGTTCTTTATACCTGCCAGACTATGTGCCTTACTAATGTCCTGTTTTGTGTGAGAGTATGTATACTTCTTTATACCTGCCAGACTATGTGCCTTACTAATGTCCTGTTTTGTGTGAGAGAGTATGTATACTTCTTTATACCTGCCAGACTATGTGCCTTACTAATGTCCTGTTTTGTGTGAGAGAGTATGTGTACTTCTTTATACCTGCCAGACTATGTGCCTTACTAATTTCCTGTTTTGTGTGAGAGTATGTATACTTCTTTATACCTGCCAGACTATGTGCCTTACTAATTTCCTGTTTTGTGTGAGAGAGTATGTATGTGCCTTACTAAATGTCCTGTTTTGTGTGAGAGTATGTATACTTCTTTATACCTGCCAGACTATGTGCCTTACTAATGTCCTGTTTTGTGTGAGAGAGTATGTATACTTCTTTATACCTGCCAGACTATGTGCCTTACTAATTTCCTGTTTTTGTATGAGAGAGTATGTACTAATTTCCTTCTTTATACCTGCCAGACTATGTGCCTTACTAATGTCCTGTTTTGTGTGAGAGAGTATGTATACTTCTTTATACCTGCCAGACAGACTATTTCCTGTTTTGTGTGTGCCTTACTAATGTCCTAATGTTTTTTGTGAGAGAGTATGTATACTTCTTTATACCTGCCAGACTATGTGCCTTACTAATGTCCTGTTTTGTGTGAGAGAGTATGTATACTTCTTTATACCTGCCAGACTATGTGCCTTACTAATTTCCTGTTTTGTGTGAGAGAGTATGTATACTGTTTTCTTTATACCTGCCAGACTATGTGCCTTACTAATGTCCTGTTTTGTGAGAGAGTATGTATACTTCTTTATACCTGCCAGACTATGTGCCTTACTAATTTCCTGTTTTTTGTGAGAGAGTATGCTTCTTTGTGCAGACTATGTGCCTTACTAATGTCCTGTTTTGTGTGAGGAGAGTATGTATACTTCTTTATACCTGCCAGACTATGTGCCTTACTAATTTCCTGTTTTTGTGAGAGAGTATGTATACTTCTTTATACCTGCCAGACTATGTGCCTTACTAATGTCCTGTTTTGTGTGAGAGAGTATATACTTCTTTTATACCTGCCAGACTATGTGCCTTACTAATGTCCTGTTTTGTGTGAGAGAGTATGTATACTTCTTTATACCTGCCAGACTATGTGCCTTACTAATTTCCTGTTTTTGTGTGAGAGAGTATGTATACTTCTTTATACCTGCCAGACTATGTGCCTTACTAATGTCCTGTTTTTGTGAGAGAGTATGTATACTTCTTTATACCTGCCAGACTATGTGCCTTACTAATGTCCTGTTTTTGTGTGAGAGTATGGCCACTTATTTATACCTGCCAGACTATGTGCCTTACTAATGTCCTGTTTTGTGTGAGAGAGTATGTATACTTCTTTATACCTGCCAGACTATGTGCCTTACTAATTTCCTGTTTTGTGTGAGAGGTATGTATACTTCTTTATACCCCAGACTATGTGCCTTACTAATTTCCTGTTTTTTGTGAGAGAGTATGTATACTTCTTTACCCTGCAGACTATGTGCCTTACTAATTTCCTGTTTTGTGTGAGAGAGTATGTATACTTCTTTATACCTGCCAGACTATGTGCCTTACTAATGTCCTGTTTTGTGTGAGAGAGTATGTATACTTCTTTATACCTGCCAGACTATGTGCCTTACTAATTTCCTGTTTTTGTGAGAGAGTATGTATACTTCTTTATACCTGCCAGACTATGTGCCTTACTAATGTCCTGTTTTGTGTGATGTATACTTCTTTATAGCCAGTATGTATATGTCCTTCTTTATACCTGCCAGACTATGTGCCTTACTAATGTCCTGTTTTGTGTGAGAGAGTATGTATACTTCTTTATACCTGCCAGACTATGTGCCTTACTAATGTCCTGTTTTGTGTGAGAGAGTATGTATACTTCTTTATACCTGCCAGACTATGTGCCTTACTAATGTCCTGTTTTGTGTGAGAGTATGTATACTTCTTTATACCTGCCAGACTATGTGCCTTACTAATTTCCTGTTTTTGTGAGAGAGTATGTATACTTCTTTATACCTGCCAGACTATGTGCCTTACTAATTTCCTGTTTTGTGTGAGAGAGTATGTATACTTCTTTATACCTGCCAGACTATGTGCCTTACTAATTTCCTGTTTTGTGTGAGAGAGTATGTATACTTCTTTATACCTGCCAGACTATGTGCCTTACTAATGTCCTGTTTTGTGTGAGAGAGTATGTATACTTCTTTATACCTGCCAGACTATGTGCCTTACTAATGTCCTGTTTTGTGTGAGAGAGTATGTATACTTCTTTATACCTGCCAGACTATGTGCCTTACTAATGTCCTGTTTTGTGTGAGAGAGTATGTATACTTCTTTATACCTGCCAGACTATGTGCCTTACTAATGTCCTGTTTTGTGTGAGAGAGTATGTATACTTCTTTATACCTGCCAGACTATGTGCCTTACTAATGTCCTGTTTTGTGAGAGAGTATGTATACTTCTTTATACCTTTGTATGGTTCTTCCTTATTCTGTTTCCCAAAGAAGAGTATGTTATATGTCCTATGATTTGACTACCTTGTTGTGTTCTCCTCCTGTTCCTGCTCCTGCTCCTGCTCCTCCTCCTCCTCCTGCTCCTGCTCCTCCTCCTGCTCCTCCTCCTGCTCCTGCTCCTGCTCCTGCTCCTGTTCCTGCTCCTCCTCCTGCTCCTGCTCCACCAGATGAGATCATGCAGCAGGAGAACAGCCCCCTCTGTGCCATCGACATCACCCCTGACCTTAGGAAGAAGTTCGCCTTCCTGTTAGGTAATATTTCCTGTCTGTCTGTCTGCCTGCCTGTCATAATACAGATATCTGTCTGTCTGTCTGTCTGTCTGTCTGTCTGTCTGTCTGTCTGTCTGTCTGTCTGTCTGTCTGTCTGTCTGTCTGTCTGTCTGTCTGTCTGTCTGTCTGTCTGTCTGTCTGTCTGTCTGTCTGTCTGTCTGTCTGTCTGATATATGTCTGTCTGTCTGTCTGTCTGTCTGTCTGTCTGTCTGTCTGTCTGTCTGTCTGTCTGTCTGTCTGTCTGTCATAATACAGATATA
>NW_025756304.1:0-6684 GCF_021184085.1 Oncorhynchus gorbuscha
TTGTTATGCAGGTGAATGAGGACCCAAAAGCGACTTGGCGAAAACAGAGTTTTTAATCCAGTAAGAAACCTTAGAAGCAGCCTAATACCACTAAACAAAGCGAGAACTGACAGGAGACTTGATCGAGAACTGCAGGTTGCCTCGGGGAAGGCGCAGACCTAGCAGACTCAGACACCTGCTCACCACGCAGCATCTGAGGGAAACACGACACGACAGGAAGAAATAGCTCATAGAGCCTAGCCACGGTGAATTATAGATGAGGATCCGGCAGGGCAGGCATGCAAAACAGGAGAAATAGGGACTCTAATCAGGGAAAGGATCGGGCAGGTGTGGGAAGACTGAAATGATGATTGGAGAATAAGACAGCTGGGGAGCAGGAACGGGCGATAGAGAAGAGAGAGCGAGAGAGTGAGAGAGGGAGGGGAGGAAAGAGAGGGATAGAAAGAGGAAAGAACCTAATAAGACCAGCAGAGGGAAACTAAAATAAAGGGGAAGCACAGGGACAAGACATGATAATTAATGACAAAAACATGACAGTACCCCCCCCACTCACCGGAGCGCCTCCTGGCGCACTCGAGGAGGAACCCTGGCGGCAACGGAGGAAATCATCAATGAGCGGAACGGTCCAGCACGTCCAGAGACGGAACCCAACTCCTCTCCTCAGGACCGTAACCCCTCCCTAACCACTAAGTATTGGTGACCCGTCCCGAAGCATGTCCATGATCTTATGTACCTGTAAATAGGTGCGCTCGACAAGGACGGGAGGGGGAAAGACGAATGGGGGTGCGAAGAAAAGGGCTTGACACAGGAGACATGGAAGACAGGATGGGCCGCGACGAAGATGTCGCGGAAGAAGCGCAAGTCGCACAGCGTGGGATTGACGACCTGGGAGACACGGAACGGACCAATGAACCGCGGAGTCAACTTACGAGAAGCTGTCGTAGAGGAAGGTTGCGAGTGGAAAGCCACACTCTCTGGCCGCAACAATACCTAGGACTCTTAATCCTGCGTTTATTTGGCGGCTCTCACAGTCTGTGCCCTGTAGCGGCAAAGTGCAGACCTCACCCTCCTCCAGGTGCGCTCACAACGTTGGACAAACGCTTGAGCGGAGGAACGCTGGACTCGGCAAGCTGGGATGAGAACAGAGGAGGCTGGTAACCCAGACTACTCTGAAACGGAGATAACCCGGTAGAAGACGAAGGAAGCGAGTTGTGAGCGTATTCTGCCCAGGGAGTTGAGCCTTCTGCCCAAGACGCAGGGTTTCTGAAAGAAAGGCTGCGTAGTATGCTACCAATCGTCTGATTGTGTCATGTTTTGTCATTTATTATCATGTCTGTCCCTGTGCTCCCATTCTATTCGTTTCCTCTGCTGGTCTTATTAGGTTCTTTTCCCTCTTCTATCCCTCTCTCTCCCCTCCCTCTCTCACTCTCCTCGCTCTCTTTTCTCTATCGTTCGTTCCTGCTCCCAGTTGTTCCTATTCCCCTAATCATTTTAGCCTTCCCACACCTTGCTCCATCCTTTCCCTGATTAGAGTCCCTATTTCTCTCCTTGTTATTCGCTTCGCCCTGTCGGTTCCTTGTCTAGAATTCACCGTGCTGTGTTTGTGTATCGCCCTGTCGTGTCGTGTTTTCCCTGTGATGCTGCGTGGTGAGCAGGTGTCTGAGTCTGTTTGGTTCAGTGCCTCCTCGAGGCAACCTGCTGTTCACCTGCTGTTCAAGACTGAGCTCCAGTTTGTCCTCGCTATTTCGAAAGAAAGCTGTGTTTTTTTGATTGTATTTACTTACTGGATTAAAGACTCTGTTTTCGCAAGTCGCTTGGGTCCTCTTTTCACCTGCATGACAGATTGGCCTCTCTGCTTGACCGTTAGACTGGGGATGAAACCCGGAAGAGAGACTGACGGACGCACCAATCAAACGACAGAACTCCCTCCAAAACTGTGACGTGAATTGCGGGCTCTGTCCGAAACGGCGTCTAACGGGAGGCCTTACAAGCAGCCACGAAGCCGGCGCGTGTCACGCTCCTGAGTCGGCCACCAAAAGCTGGCGAATAGACGCAGAGTGCCTCGAACACCGGGATGACCAGCTAACTTGGCAGAGTGAGCCCACTGAAGAACAGCCAGACAGTGGAAACAGGAACGAAAAGGAGGTTACTAGGACAAGCGCGCGGCGACAGTGTGCGTGAGTGCTTGCTTAACCTGTCTTTCAATTCCCCAGACTGTCAACCGACAACACGCCCATAAGGAAGAATCCCCTCGGGATCAGTAGAAGCCACAGAAGAACTAAACAGACGGGATAAGGCATCAGGCTTGGTGTTCTTGCTACCCGGACGGTAAGAAATCACAAACTCGAAACGAGCGAAAAACAACGCCCAACGAGCTTGACGGGCATTAAGTCGTTTGGCAGAACGGATGTACTCAAGGTTCTTATGGTCTGTCCAAACGACAAAAGGAACGGTCGCCCTCCAACCACTGTCGCCATTCGCCTAGGGCTAAGCGGATGGCGAGCAGTTCACGGTTACCCACATCATAGTTGCGCTCCAGATGGCGACAGGCGATGAGAAAAATAAGCGCAAGGATGAACCTTATCGTCAGACTGGAAGCGCTGGGATAGAATGGCTCCCACGCCTACCTCTGAAGCGTCAACCTCGACAATGAATTGTCTAGTGACGTCAGGAGTAACGAGGATAGGAGCGGACGTAAAACGTTCTTTTAGAAGATCAAAAGCTCCCTGGGCGGAACCGGACCACTTAAAACACGTCTTGACAGAAGTAAGAGCTGTGAGAGGGGCAGCAACTTGACCGAAATTACGAATGAAACGCCGATAGAAATTAGCGAAACCTAAAAAGCGCTGCAACTCGACACGTGACCTTGGAACGGGCCAATCACTGACAGCTTGGACCTTAGCGGAATCCATCTGAATGCCTTCAGCGGAAATAACGGAACCGAGAAAAGTAACGGAGGAGACATGAAAAGAGCACTTCTCAGCCTTTACGTAGAGACAATTCTCTAAAGGCGCTGTAGAACACGTCGAACGTGCTGAACATGAATCTCGAGTGACGGTGAAAAAATCAGGATATCGTCAAGATAGACAAAAACAAAGATGTTCAGCATGTCTCTCAGAACATCATTAACTAATGCCTGAAAAACAGCTGGCGCATTGGCGAGACCAAACGGCAGAACCCGGTACTCAAAATGCCCTAACGGGTGTTAAACGCCGTTTTCCACTCGTCCCCCTCTCTGATGCGCACGAGATGGTAAGCGTTACGAAGGTCCAACTTAGTAAAGCACCTGGCTCCCTGCAGAATCTCGAAGGCTGATGACATAAGGGGAAGCGGATAACGATTCTTAACCGTTATGTCATTCAGCCCTCGATAATCCACGCAGGGGCGCAGAGTACCGTCCTTCTTCTTAACAAAAAGAACCCCGCCCCGGCCGGAGAGGAAGAAGGCACTATGGTACCGGCGTCAAGAGACACAGATAAATAATCCTCGAGAGCCTTACGTTCGGGAGCCGACAGAGAGTATAGTCTACCCCGAGGAGGAGTGGTCCCCGGAAGGAGATCAATACTACAATCATACGACCGGTGAGGAGGAAGGAGTTGGCTCGGGACCGACTGAAGACCGTGCGCAGATCATGATATTCCTCCGGCACTCCTGTCAAATCGCCAGGTTCCTCCTGAGAAGTGGGGACAGAAGAAATGGGAGGGATGGCAGACATTAAGCACTTCACATGACAAGATACGTTCCAGGATAGGATAGAATTACAAGACCAATTAATAGAAGGATTATGACATACTAGCCAGGGATGACCCAAAACAACAGGTGTGAAAGGTGAACGAAAAATCAAAAAGAAATAGTCTCACTGTGGTTACCAGATACTGTGAGAGTTAAAGGTAGTGTCTCAAATCTGATACTGGGAAGATGACTACCATCTAAGGCAAACATGGGCGTAGGCTTGTCTAACTGTCTGAAAGGAATGTTATGTTTCGAACCCATGCTTCGTCCATGAAACAACCCTCAGCCCCAGAGTCAATCAAGGCACTGCATGTAGCACCGAACCGGTCCAGCGTAGATGGACCGACATAGTAGTACAGGATCTAGATGAAGAGACCTGAGTAGTAGCGCTCACCAGTAGCCCTCCGCTTACTGATGGGCTCTGGCCTCTTACTGGACATGAATTAACAAAATGTCCATCAAATCCGCAATAGAGGCACAGGCGGTTGGTGATCCTCCGTTCCCTCTCCTTAGTCGAGATGCGAATCCCTCCCAGCTGCATGGGCTCAGTCTCAGAGCCAGAGGAGGGAGATGGTTGCGATGCGGAGCAGGAAACACCGTTGATGCGAGCTCTCTTCCACGAGCCTGGTGACGAAGATCTACCCGTCGTTCTATGCGGATGGCGAGAGCAATCAAAGAGTCCACACTGGAAGGAACCTCCCGAGAGAGAATCTCATCTTTGACCACTGTGTGGAGTCCCTCCAGAAAACGGCGAGCAGCGCCGGCTCGTTCCAGTCACTAGAGGCAGCAAGAGTACGAAACTCTATAGAGTAATCCGTTATGGATCGATCACCTTGGCATAGGGAAGCCAGGGCCCTAGAAGCCTCCCCACCAAAAACTGAACGGTCAAAAACCCGAATCATCTCCTCTTTAAAGTTCTGGTAATTGTTAGAACAATCAGCCCTTGCCTCCCAGATAGCTGTGCCCCACTCTCGGGCCCGGCCAGTAAGGAGTGAAATGACGTAAGCAACCCGAGCTCTCTCTCTAGAGTATGTGTTGGGTTGGAGAGAGAACACAATCTCACACTGGGTGAGAAAGGAGCGGCACTCAGTGGGCTGCCCGGAGTAGCAAGGTGGGTTATTAACCCTAGGTTCTGGAGGCTCGGCAGGCCAGGAAGTAACAGGTGGCACGAGACGAAGACTCTGGAACTGTCCAGAGAGGTCGGAAACCTGAGCGGCCAGGTTCTCCACGGCATGGCGAGCAGCAGACAATTCCTGCTCGTGTCTGCCGAGCATGGCTCCTTGGATCTCGACGGCAGTGTTACGAGCCTCTGTAGTCGCTGGGTCCATTCCTTGGTCGGATCCTTCTGTTATGCAGGTGAATGAGGACCCAAAAGCGACTTGGCGAAAACAGAGTTTTTAATCCAGTAAGAAACTTTACAAAACAAAAGCATAATACTACTCGTAAAGACGAGAACAGACTGGAGACTTGATCGAGAACTGCAGGTTGCCTCGGGAAGGCACTTGAACCTAGCAGACTCAGACACCTGCTCACCACGCAGCATCTGAGGGAAACACGACACGACAGGGCAAAACATAGACACAGCACGGTGAATTATAGATGAGGATCCGACAGGGCAGGTACGGCAAACAAGGAGAGAAATAGGGACTCTAATCAGGGAAAAGGATCGGGAACAGGTGTGGGAAGACTAAATGATGATTAGGGAATAGGAACAGCTGGGAGCAGGAACGGAACGATAGAGAGAAGAGAGAGCGAGAGAGTGAGAGAGGGAGGGGAAAGAGAGGGATAGAAAGAGGGAAAGAACCTAATAAGACCAGCAGAGGGAAACGAATAAAAAGGGAAGCACAGGGACAAGGCCAATTTATTGCCTTACCTCCTTACTTAATTTGCACACACTGTTTACAGATTTTCTATTGTGTTATTGACTGTACATGTGTAACTCTGTGTTGCTGTTTTTGTCAGACTCCTTTGCTTTATCTTGGCAAGGCCTCAACTTGTTCTACCTGGCCTCCCTGGTTAAATAAAGGTGGAAAAAAATGCAAATAGTACAATACTGGCCTGATGGAACACACTTAATGTGATGTGAAATGTAATGTCATAATATTTAAAATTATATGTAACTGTCTTCATGTTGCTTTAACCCAGGAAGAGTAGCTGCTACCTTGACAGGAACTAATGGAGATCCATAATAAACCCCAGGAAGTGTAGCTGCTGCCTTGGCAGGAACTAATGGAGATCCATAATAAACCCAGGAAGAGTAGCTGCTACCTTGACAGGAACTAATGGAGATCCATAATAAACCCCAGGAAGTGTAGCTGCTGCCTTGGCAGGAACTAATGGAGATCCATAATAAACCCCAGGAAGAGTAGCTGCTGCCTTGACAGGAACTAATGGAGATCCATAATAAACCCCAGGAAGAGTAGCTGCTGCCTTGACAGGAACTAATGGAGATCCATAATAAACCCCAGGAAGAGTAGCTGCTGCCTTAGCAGGAACTAATGGGGAGCCATAATAAACCACAGGAAGAGTAGCTGCTGCCTTGACAGGAACTAATGGAGATCCATAATAAACCCCAGGAAGTGTAGCTGCTGCCTTGGCAGGAACTAATGGAGATCCATAATAAACCCAGGAAGAGTAGCTGCTACCTTGACAGGAACTAATGGAGATCCATAATAAACCCCAGGAAGTGTAGCTGCTGCCTTGGCAGGAACTAATGGAGATCCATAATAAACCCCAGGAAGAGTAGCTGCTGCCTTGACAGGAACTAATGGAGATCCATAATAAACCCCAGGAAGAGTAGCTGCTGCCTTGACAGGAACTAATGGAGATCCATAATAAACCCCAGGAAGAGTAGCTGCTGCCTTAGCAGGAACTAATGGGGAGCCATAATAAACCACAGGAAGAGTAGCTGCTGCCTTGACAGGAACTAATGGAGATCCATAATAAACCCCA
>NW_025756305.1:0-6680 GCF_021184085.1 Oncorhynchus gorbuscha
ATTTCAATTCAATTCAATTCAAGGGCTTTATTGGCATGGGAAAACATTTGTTAACATTGCCAAAGCAAGTGAGGTAGACAACATACAAAGTGAATATATAAAGTGAAAAACAACAAAAATTAACAGTAAACATTACACATACAGAAGTTTAAAAACAGTAAAGACATTACAAATGTCATATTATATATATATATACAATGTACAAATAGTTAAAGGACACAAGATAAAATGAATAAGCATAAATATGGGTTGTATTTACAATGGTGTTTGTTCTTCACTGGTTGCCCTTTTCTCGTGGCAACAGGTCACAAATCTTGCTGCTGTGATGTCATACTGTGGAATTTCACCCAAAAGATATGGGAGTTTTTCAAAATTGGATTTGTTTTCGAATTCTTTGTGGATCTGTGTAATCTGGGGGAAATATGTCTCTCTAATATGGTCATACATTGGGCAGGAGGTTAGGAAGTGCAGCTCAGTTTCCACCTCATCTCTCTCTCTCTCTCTCTCTCTCTCTCTCTCTCTCTCTCTCTCTCTCTCTCTCTCTCTCTCTCTGTCTCTCTGTGTCTCTCTCTCTCTCTGTAGCTCTCTCTCTCTGTCTCTCTCTCTCTCTCTCTCTCTCTCTCTCTCTGTAGCTCTCTCTCTGTCTCTCTCTCTCTCTCTCTCTCTCTCTCTCTCTCTCTCTCTCACTCTCTGTAGCTCTCTCTCTCTCTCTCTCTGTAGCTCTCTCTCTCTGTCTCTCTCTCTCTCTCTCTCTCTCTCTCTCTCTCTCTCTCTCTCTCTCTCTCTGTCTCTCTCTCTCTCTCTCTCTCTCGCTCTCGCTCTCGCTCTCTCTCTGTCTCTCTCTCTCTGTAGCTCTCTCTCTCTGTCTCTCTCTCTCTGTGTCTCTCTCTCTCTCTCTCTCTCTCTCTCTCTATCTCTCTCTCTCATTCTCTCTCGCTCTTATAGTTGCTTGAAAGCACAGAACACTAATGCCTAGAGATTCTTTCAAGTTGTCAAAACACCCGAAACCAGACTGAGGATTAAAGGGGTAATGGAGGGCCTCAGGATGTGGTAGATAAAGAGATTTAGATCAAACTAGGGAGTCATTCCATTATAGTGCCCTGGTATTGACGAGAGGCAATAGGTCATTTTGGACTATGGCGGAATTTGGGATTCAACCTGGTTTTAACAGTTATAGCGTGACCTTTAGGTTATCGAAATCAAGATGTTCTGCCCGACAACGATAAGAAGTGATGTTTCTGACGTTTTTAATCTTCGGTGGTTGTGACTGACATTGATTCTCCAGCGAGCCCTTTGTCTACTGAGATTCTAAGGCCAAGGCATGACTATCAGAGAATGTATCCATCAAGATTAAGGCACAAATAGCTAAGAACCTAACCATCAACATCATCAGAGTTGGCTTTAGAGTCGGCATCAGAGTTGGCTTTAGAGTCGGCATCAGAGTCGGCATCAGAGTCGGCATCAGAGTTGGCATCAGAGTCGGCATCAGAGTCGGCATCAGAGTTGGCTTTAGAGTCGGCATCAGAGTTGGCTTTAGAGTCGGCATCAGAGTCGGCATCAGAGTCGGCATCAGAGTCGGCATCAGAGTCGGCATCAGAGTCGGCATCAGAGTCGGCATCAGAGTCGGCATCAGAGTCGGCATCAGAGTCGGCATCAGAGTTGGCATCAGAGTCGGCATCAGAGTTGGCATCAGAGTTGGCTTTAGAGTCGGCATCAGAGTTGGCTTTAGAGTCGGCATCAGAGTTGGCTTTAGAGTCGGCATCAGAGTTGGCTTTAGAGTCGGCATCAGAGTCGGCATCAGAGTTGGCTTTAGAGTCGGCATCAGAGTCGGCATCAGAGTCGGCATCAGAGTTGGCTTTAGAGTCGGCATCAGAGTTGGCTTTAGAGTCGGCATCAGAGTTGGCTTTAGAGTCGGCATCAGAGTCGGCATCAGAGTTGGCTTTAGAGTCGGCATCAGAGTCGGCATCAGAGTCGGCATCAGAGTCGGCTTTAGAGTCGGCATCAGAGTCGGCATCAGAGTCGGCTTTAGAGTCGGCATCAGAGTTGGCTTTAGAGTCGGCATCAGAGTTGGCTTTAGAGTCGGCATCAGAGTTGGCTTTAGAGTCGGCATCAGAGTTGGCTTTAGAGTCGGCATCAGAGTTGGCTTTAGAGTCGGCATCAGAGTCGGCATCAGAGTCGGCATCAGAGTCGGCATCAGAGTCGGCTTTAGAGTCGGCATCAGAGTCGGCATCAGAGTCGGCATCAGAGTCGGCATCAGAGTCGGCTTTAGAGTCGGCATCAGAGTTGGCTTTAGAGTCGGCATCAGAGTCGGCATTAGAGTTGGCTTTAGAGTCGGCATCAGAGTTGGCTTTAGAGTCGGCATCAGAGTTGGCTTTAGAGTCGGCATCAGAGTCGGCATCAGAGTCGGCTTTAGAGTCGGCTTTAGAGTCGGCATCAGAGTCGGCATCAGAGTCGGCATCAGAGTCGGCATCAGAGTCGGCATCAGAGTCGGCATCAGAGTCGGCATCAGAGTCGGCATCAGAGTTGGCTTTAGAGTCGGCTTTAGAGTCGGCATCAGAGTTGGCTTTAGAGTCGGCATCAGAGTTGGCTTTAGAGTCGGTATCAGGGTTGGCTTTAGAGTCGGCATCAGAGTTGGCTTAGAGTCGGCATCAGAGTCGGCATCAGAGTCGGCATCAGAGTCGGCATCAGAGTCGGCTTTAGAGTCGGCATCAGAGTCGGCATCAGAGTCGGCATCAGAGTCGGCATCAGAGTCGGCTTTAGAGTCGGCATCAGAGTTGGCTTTAGAGTCGGCATCAGAGTCGGCATCAGAGTTGGCTTTAGAGTCGGCTTTAGAGTCGGCATCAGAGTTGGCTTTAGAGTCGGCATCAGAGTTGGCTTTAGAGTCGGCATCAGAGTCGGCATCAGAGTCGGCTTTAGAGTCGGCTTTAGAGTCGGCATCAGAGTCGGCATCAGAGTCGGCATCAGAGTCGGCATCAGAGTCGGCATCAGAGTCGGCATCAGAGTCGGCATCAGAGTCGGCATCAGAGTCGGCATCAGAGTTGGCATCAGAGTCGGCATCAGAGTTGGCTTTAGAGTCGGCATCAGAGTCGGCATCAGAGTCGGCATCAGAGTCGGCATCAGAGTCGGCTTTAGAGTCGGCATCAGAGTCGGCATCAGAGTCGGCATCAGAGTCGGCATCAGAGTCGGCTTTAGAGTCGGCATCAGAGTTGGCTTTAGAGTCGGCATCAGAGTCGGCATCAGAGTCCGTTTTAGAGTCGGCTTTAGAGTCGGCATCAGAGTTGGCTTTAGAGTCGGCATCAGAGTCGGCATCAGAGTTGGCTTTAGAGTCGGCATCAGAGTCGGCATCAGAGTCGGCATCAGAGTCGGCTTTAGAGTCGGCTTTAGAGTCGGCATCAGAGTCGGCATCAGAGTCGGCATCAGAGTCGGCATCAGAGTCGGCATCAGAGTCGGCATCAGAGTCGGCATCAGAGTTGGCATCAGAGTCGGCATCAGAGTCGGCTTTAGAGTTGGCTTTAGAGTTGGCATCAGAGTCGGCATCAGAGTCGGCATCAGAGTCGGCATCAGAGTCGGCATCAGAGTCGGCATCAGAGTCGGCATCAGAGTCGGCATCAGAGTCGGCATCAGAGTCGGCTTTAGAGTTGGCTTTAGAGTTGGCTTTAGAGTTGGCTTTAGAGTTGGCATCAGAGTCGGCATCAGAGTCGGCATCAGAGTCGGCTTTAGAGTCGGCATCAGAGTCGGCATCAGAGTCGGCATCAGAGTCGGCATCAGAGTCGGCATCAGAGTCGGCATCAGAGTCGGCATCAGAGTCGGCTTTAGAGTCGGCATCAGAGTTGGCTTTAGAGTCGGCATCAGAATTGGCTTTGAGTCGGCTTTAGAGTCGGCATCAGAGTTGGCTTTAGAGTCGGCATCAGAGTTGGCTTTAGAGTCGGCATCAGAGTCGGCATCAGAGTTGGCTTTAGAGTCGGCATCAGAGTTGGCTTTAGAGTCGGCATCAGAATTGGCTTTAGAGTCGGCTTTAGAGTCGGCATCAGAGTTGGCTTTAGAGTCGGCATCAGAGTTGGCTTTAGAGTCGGCATCAGAGTCGGCATCAGAGTCGGCATCAGAGTCGGCTTTAGAGTTGGCTTTAGAGTCGGCATCAGAGTCGGCATCAGAGTCGGCTTTAGAGTCCGGCTTTAGAGTCGGCTTTAGAGTCGGCTTTAGAGTCGGCATCAGAGTCGGCATCAGAGTCGGCATCAGAGTCGGCATCAGAGTTGGCTTTAGAGTCGGCATCAGAGTTGGCTTTAGAGTCGGCATCAGAGTTGGCTTTAGAGTCGGCATCAGAGTTGGCTTTAGAGTCGGCATCAGAGTTGGCTTTAGAGTCGGCATCAGAATTGGCTTTAGAGTCGGCTTTAGAGTCGGCATCAGAGTTGGCTTTAGAGTCGGCATCAGAGTTGGCTTTAGAGTCGGCATCAGAGTCGGCATCAGAGTCGGCATCAGAGTCGGCTTTAGAGTCGGCTTTAGAGTCGGCTTTAGAGTCGGCATCAGAGTCGGCATCAGAGTCGGCATCAGAGTCGGCATCAGAGTCGGCATCAGAGTTGGCTTTAGAGTCGGCATCAGAGTTGGCTTTAGAGTCGGCATCAGAGTTGGCTTTAGTGTCGGCATCAGAGTTGGCTTTAGAGTCGGCATCAGAGTTGGCTTTAGAGTCGGCATCAGAGTTGGCTTTAGAGTCGGCTTTAGAGTCGGCATCAGAGTTGGCTTTAGAGTCGGCATCAGAGTTGGCTTTAGAGTCGGCATCAGGGTTGGCTTTAGAGTCGGCATCAGAGTTGGCTTTAGAGTCGGCATCAGAGTCGGCATCAGAGTCGGCTTTAGAGTCGGCTTTAGAGTCGGCTTTAGAGTCGGCATCAGAGTCGGCATCAGAGTCGGCATCAGAGTCGGCATCAGAGTCGGCATCAGAGTTGGCATCAGAGTCGGCATCAGAGTCGGCTTTAGAGTCGGCATCAGAGTTGGCTTTAGAGTCGGCATCAGAGTCGGCATCAGAGTTGGCTTTAGAGTCGGCATCAGAGTCGGCATCAGAGTTGGCTTTAGAGTCGGCATCAGAGTTGGCTTTAGAGTCGGCATCAGAGTCGGCTTTAGAGTCGGCATCAGAGTTGGCTTCAGAGTCGGCATCAGAGTTGGCTTCAGAGTCGGCATCAGAGTCGGCATCAGAGTCGGCATCAGAGTCGGCATCAGAGTCGGCATCAGAGTTGGCATCAGAGTCGGCATCAGAGTTGGCTTTAGAGTTGGCTTTAGAGTCGGCATCAGAGTTGGCTTTAGAGTCGGCATCAGAGTTGGCTTCAGAGTCGGCTTCAGAGTTGGCTTTAGAGTCGGCATCAGAGTTGGCTTTAGAGTCGGCATCAGAGTTGGCTTTAGAGTCGGCATCAGAGTTGGCTTTAGAGTTGGCATCAGAGTCGGCATCAGAGTTGGCTTTAGAGTCGGCATCAGAGTTGGCATCAGAGTTGGCTTTAGAGTCGGCATCAGAGTTGGCTTTAGAGTTGGCATCAGAGTCGGCATCAGAGTTGGCTTTAGAGTCGGCATCAGAGTTGGCATCAGAGTTGGCTTTAGAGTTGGCATCAGAGTCGGCATCAGAGTTGGCTTTAGAGTCGGCATCAGAGTCGGCATCAGAGTCGGCATCAGAGTCGGCATCAGAGTCTGCTTTAGAGTCGGCATCAGAGTTGGCTTTAGAGTCGGCATCAGAGTCGGCATCAGAGTCGGCATCAGAGTTGGCATCAGAGTCGGCATCAGAGTTGGCTTTAGAGTTGGCTTTAGAGTCGGCATCAGAGTTGGCTTTAGAGTCGGCATCAGAGTTGGCTTCAGAGTCGGCTTCAGAGTTGGCTTTAGAGTCGGCATCAGAGTCGGCATCAGAGTTGGCTTTAGAGTCGGCATCAGAGTTTGCCTCAGGGTTGTCCTCAGAGCTAGATTCTCAGAGCCTCAAAGTATTTGTAATCACAGTAAGAACACACACAAACATATGCACACTCATTTGCGCAAGTGGACACACACACACACACACACACACACACACACACACACACACACACACACACACACACACACACACACACACACACACACACACACACACACACACACACACACACACACACACACATACAGAACCTTTTCTCATTTCTGGTTGTATTTCTCGCTTATCATTCTATCTGTTGTCATGGATTCAGCCTGGTCGAGACATTTACATTACATTTACATTTAAGTCATTTAGCAGACGCTCTTATCCAGAGCGACTTACAAATTGGTGCATTCACCTTATGACATCCAGTGGGACAGTCACTTAACAATAGTGCATCTAAAACTTAGGGGTGGGGTGAGAGGGATTACTTAACCTATCCTAGGTATTCCAAAGAGGTGGGTTTCAGGTGTCTCCAAGGTGGTGATTGACCCGCTGTCCTGGCGTCGTGAGGGAGCTTGTTCCACCATTGGGGGCCAGGGCAGCGAACAGTTTTGACTGGGCTGAGCGGGAGCTGTACTTCCTCAGTGGTAGGGAGGCGAGCAGGCCAGAGGTGGATGAACGCAGTGCCCTTGTTTGGGTGTAGGGCCTGATCAGAGCCTGGAGGTACTGAGGTGCCGTTCCCCTCACAGCTCCGTAGGCAAGCACCATGGTCTTGTAGCGGATGCGAGCTTCAACTGGAAGCCAGTGGAGAGTG
>NW_025756306.1:0-6679 GCF_021184085.1 Oncorhynchus gorbuscha
AAAGGAGAACGGAGAGTCCTGCCCAAGAACAGGAAACTATAGAGATATGTGCTTATCACCCAATGCTTTGGAATTCAGACTGTCTATACTGCGCTGTGTAACTCTGTTATTCTCTGTGAGCTCAGAAATAAAGAATATTGGTTTGAGTTGGACTCCAGCAAGTCCTTATTTGATAATATCCATCACAATTCTTGGTCAACTCCCTGACCAAGGCCCTTCTCCCCCAATTGCTCAGTTTGGCAGGGCGGCCAGCACTAGGAAGAGTCTTGGTGGTTCCAAACTTCTTCCATTTAAGATTGATGGAGGCCACTGTGTTCTTGGGGACATTCAATGCTGCAGAATGTTTTGGTACCCTTCCCCAGATCTGTGCCTCGACACAATCCTGTCTCGGAGCTCTACGGACAATTTCTGCGACCTCATGGCTTGGTTTTTGCTCTGACATACACTGTCAATTGTGGGAACTTATATAGACATTGGTGTGCCTTTCCATATCATGTCCAATCAATTTAATTCACCACAGGTGGACTCCAATCAAGTTGTAGAAACATCTCAAGGATGATCAATGGACACAGGATTCACCTGAGCTCAATTTTAAGTCTCATAGCAAAGGGTCTGAATACTTATGTAAATAAGGTATTTCTGTTTTTTATACATTTGCAAAGAAATCTAAAAACCTGTTTTAATTTTGTCATGACGTGGTATTGTGTGTAGATTGAGATGTTTTATTTTTAGAATAAGGCTGTAACGTAACAAAATGTGGAAAAAGTCAAGGGGTCTGAATACTTGTCGATTGCGCTGTAAATGTGCTATGTATAGGTTATGAATGGGCTATGTATGGCTTATGGATGGTCTATGTCTGGCTTATGAATGGGCTATGTATGGCTTATGAATGGTCTATGTATGGCTTATGAATGGGCTATGTATGGCTTATGAATGGGCTATGTATGGCTTATAAATGGGCTATGTATGGCTTATGAATGGTCTATGTATGGCTTATGAATGTGCTATGTATAGGTTATGAATGGGCTATGTATGGCTTATAAATGGGCTATGTATGGCTTATGAATGGGCTATGTATGGCTTATGAATGGGCTATGTATAGCTTATGAATGTGCTATAAGGTCCTGGTGTAGGTACCTTTCAAATCAATTGTTACCCATTATTTAATGCCAATAACAATAGTGATTATAAGATAAATCAATTCATAAAGGTAATGAATAGATGCATAATGTAGCATCTTGTGCATGTGACATTTGGGTAAACAATATCCTTTAATATCTCTATCATTAATATCTCTAAATCTCTGGACATGACCCCAATACCTTTTAATATCTCTATCATTAATATCTCTAAATCTCTGGACATGACCCCAATACCTTTTAATATCTCTATCATTAATATCTCTAAATCTCTGGACATGACCCAATACCTTTTAATATCTCTATCATTAATATCTCTAAATCTCTGGACATGACCCCAATACCTTTTAATATCTCTATCATTAATATCTATACATCTCTGGACATGACCTCTAAATACCTTTTAATATCTCTATCATTAATATCTCTAAATCTCTGGACATGACCCCAATACCTTTTAATATCTCTATCATTAATATCTCTAAATCTCTGGACATGACCCCAATACCTTTTAATATCTCTATCATTAATATCTCTAAATCTCTGGACATGACCCCAATACCTTTTAATATCTCTATCATTAATATCTATACATCTCTGGACATGACCCCAATACCTTTTAATATCTCTATCATTAATATCTCTAAATCTCTGACCACAAATATCTCTGCTGTGTGTTTCTGTTTAGGAGACAGAGATTCAGATTACTCATGACAGATCTGCCTGAGTTGGTGGAGGAGCGGAGTGAGCGCTCGGAGACGGGTATTCCTGTTAGAGGTAGGACGCATGGATGGATGGGCGGACAAACCAAAGAATTTCACACACAGACATACACAAAGACATACTTGGCCTATACATGACAGACTTTTTATGGCAGATTTCAGCTATCTATTTGTGAAACTCTCAATGGAAGGGCATATCCAAACCTTGACAGAAAAAAATGGTGAATCTCTCAAATCTTTACATTAATATATGCTTCATCATGAAACAACCCGTGGTAAAGCTGTGTGTGTGTGTGTGTGTGTGTGTGTGTGTGTGTGCGTGCGTGCGTGCGTGCGTGCGTGCGTGCGTGCGTGCGTGCGTGCGCGCGTGCGTTGACAAAGTATTCCCCAGACGCACACCGTATCCTGCAAAAAGTCCTGGTTGGAGGTCTACAGTTATCCTAGTGAAAGTATCGCTATAGTTACTGTATCCCATTGTATTGTGTTCCGGAGTTCTAAATTGAGCAGCTGCTGAAAAATGAGCTCCTGTATATATTGAGATTTAAATGTTTTTTTAGAGTGAAGTACATCGAAAAAATCAAGAGAAAACTGCAAGACTCAATAGAAGAGAAAACCAGGAACAAACCAAAAAAGACGGGCTTTTGAAAAATTAACTATTTTTCATAAAATTGTACAGTTATCTTAGCTAGTTGAATTGCTAGCAGAATTGTTTACTTGTTGCTAAGCAGTTGCTAGGAACTCTCCTGTAAGAAGCTAGCTAGCTTACAAAGAATAACAACAAAAAATATCTAGTTGACAGAAGAAAGGAAGATAAAATAAGGACAAAAGAAGGACAGAAGAAAAAGGAAAAGAAAGAGGACAACAAAGTGAAACAGTCAGCACTTCTATTGCAACTTCGTATTTCGTCGACCTAACGTAGTCTACACTGCTATCTGCCCAGCAGCTAGCCAGCTAGCAAACGTCCACCGTCTACCGAATAGCAGCACTGTAGAAACTATTACACTCAACTGAACGACTTGATTAGTGTAGTGTTAGCTAGCTACATAGTTGTCTTTGCTGTCTTCGTATCCAAGATAATTGTGTAGTTTAGAGCGTGTAGTCTTAGAGTGATTATCTTAATTTACCGAGGTTAGCTAGCCAGCTATTTGTCGTCCTTAACGTAGGAGACTCTGCTAGCTAGCCAACAGCTAGCCAACGTCTACTGAATAGAACTTCCGCACTCAACAACCCGGTCGCATTCCGCTTCGCTCCACAGGTAGTATCACATTTTTCATTTCATTTCTTTACAGCACAACGGTTTGATTTGTTTGATCGTAGCTAGCTACATAGCTAGCTACATAGCAGCGTCTGTGTATCAAAGATAATTGTGTAGTCTAGAGCGATTTTCTAGGTTAGCTAGCCAGCTATTGTCGTTCTTTTAACGCAACGTAACGTAATCAACACTACTAGCTAGCCAGCTAGCCCCGAATAGCAGCACTGTAGAAACTATTACACTCAACGAAACGACTTGATTAGTGTAGTGTCAACAACGCAGCCACTGCCAGCTAGCCTACAAAGTCAACAACGCAGCCACTGCCAGCTAGCCTACTTCAGCAGTACTGTA
Organism: Oncorhynchus gorbuscha; assembly: GCF_021184085.1. Classification (NCBI taxonomy): domain Eukaryota; kingdom Metazoa; phylum Chordata; class Actinopteri; order Salmoniformes; family Salmonidae; genus Oncorhynchus; species Oncorhynchus gorbuscha. Next base: position 3,465 of record NW_025756306.1, read on the forward strand.
TCATTTGAATCATTTTAGTCAATAAGATTCTTGCTACGTAAGCTTAACTTTCTGAACATTCGAGACGTGTAGTCCACTTGTCATTCCAATCTCCTTGCATTAGCGTAGCCTCTTCTGTAGCCTGTCAACTATGTGTCTGTCTATCCCTGTTCTCTCCTCTCTGCACAGACCATACAAACGCTCCACACCGCGTGGGCCGCTGCCACCTAATCTGGTGGTCCCAGCGCGCACGACCCACGTGGAGTTCCAGGTCTCCGGTAGCCTCTGGAACTGCCGATCTGCGGCCAACAAGGCAGAGTTCATCTCAGCCTATGCCTCCCTCCAGTCCATCGACTTCTTGGCACTGACAGAAACATGGATCACCACAGATAACACTGCTACTCCTACTGCTCTCTCTTCGTCCGCCCACGTGTTCTCGCACACCCCGAGAGCTTCTGGTCAGCGGGGTGGTGGCATCGGGATCCTTATCTCTCCCAAGTGGTCATTCTCTTTCTCCCCTTACCCATCTGTCTATCGCCTCCTTTGAATTTCATGCTGTCACAGTTACCAGCCCTTTCAAGCTTAACATCCTTATCATTTATCGCTCCAGGTCCCCGGAGAGTTCATCAATGAGCTTGATGCATTGATAAGCTCCTTTCCTGAGGATGGCTCACCTCTCACAGTTCTGGGCGACTTTAACCTCCCCACATCTACCTTTGACTCATTCCTCTCTGCCTCCTTCTTTCCACTCCTCTCCTCTTTTTGACCTCAACCTCTCACCTTCCCCCTACTCACAAGGCAGGCAATACGCTCGACCTCATCTTTTACTAGATGCTGTTCTTCCACTAACCTCATTGCAACTCCTCCAAGTCTCCGACCACTACCTTGTATCCTTTTTCCCTCTCGCTCTCATCCAACACTTCCCACACTGCCCCTACTCGGATGGTATCGCGCCGTCCCAACCTTCGCTCTCTCTCCCCGCTACTCTCTCCTCTTCCATCCTATCATCTCTTCCCTCTGCTCAAACCTTCTCCAACCTATCTCCTGATTCTGCCTCCTCAACGCTCCTCTCCTCCCTTTCTGCATCCTTTGACTCTCTATGTCCCCTATCTTCCAGGCCGGCTCGGTCCTCCCCTCCCGCTCCGTGGCTTGACGACTCATTGCGAGCTCACAGAACAGGGCTCCGGGCAGCCGAGCGGAAATGGAGGAAAACTCGCCTCCCTGCGGACCTGGCATCCTTTCGCTCCCTCCTCTCTACATTTTCCTCCTCTGTCTCTGCTGCTAAAACCACTTTCTACCACTCTAAATTTCAAGCATCTGCCTCTAACCTAGGAAGCTCTTTGCCACCTTCTCCTCTCACCTGAATCCTCCTCCCCCTACCCCCCCCTCCTCCCTCTCTGCAGATGACTTCGTCAACCATTTTGAAAAGAAGGTCGACGACATCCGATCCTCGTTTGCTAAGTCAAACGACACTGCTGGTTCTGCTCACACTGCCCTACCCTGTGCTCTGACCTCTTTCTCCCCTCTCTCTCCAGATGAAATCTCGCGTCTTGTGACGGCCGGCCGCCCAACAACCTGCCCGCTCGACCCTATCCCCTCCTCTCTCTTCTCCAGACCATTTCCGGAGACCTTCTCCCTTACTCTCACCTCGCTCATCAACTTATCCCTGACCGCTGGCTACGCCCCTTCCGTCTTCAAGAGAGCGAGAGTTGCACCCCTTCTGAAAAAACCTACAATCGATCCCTCCGATGTTAACAACTACAGACCAGTATCCCTTCTTTCTTTTCTCTCCAAAACTCTTGAACGTGCCGTCCTTGGTCAGCTCTCCGCTATCTCTCTCAGAATGACCTTCTTGATCCAAATCAGTCAGGTTTCAAGACTAGTCATTCAACTGAGACTGCTCTTCTCTGTATCACGGAGGCGCTCCGCACCGCTAAAGCTAACTCTCTCCTCTGCTCTCATCCTTCTAGACCTATCGGCTGCCTTCGATACTGTGAACCATCAGATCCTCCTCTCCACCCTCTCCGAGTTGGGCATCTCTGGCGCGGCCCACGCTTGGATTGCGTCCTACCTGACAGGTCGCTCCTACCAGGTGGCGTGGCGAGAATCTGTCTCCTCACCACGCGCTCTCACCACTGGTGTCCCCCAGGCTCTGTTCTAGGCCCTCTCCTATTCTCGCTATACACCAAGTCACTTGGCTCTGTCATAACCTCACATGGTCTCTCCTATCATTGCTATGCAGACGACACACAATTAATCTTCTCCTTTCCCCCTTCTGATGACCAGGTGGCGAATCGCATCTCTGCATGTCTAGCAGACATATCAGTGTGGATGACGGATCACCATCTCAAGCTGAACTTCGGCAAGACGGAGCTGCTCTTCCTCCCGGGAAGGACTGCCCGTTCCATGATCTCGCCATCACGGTTGACAACTCCCATTGTGTCCTCCTCCCAGAGCGCTAAGAACCTTGGCGTGATCCTGGACAACACCCTGTCGTTCTCAACTAACATCAAGGCGGTGGCCCGTTCCTGTAGGTTCATGCTCTACAACATCCGCAGATTACGACCTTGCCTCACACAGGAAGCGGCGCAGGTCCCAATCCAGGCACTTGTCATCTCCCGTCTGGATTACTGCAACTCGCTGTTGGCTGGGCTCCCTGCCTGTGCCATTAAACCTCTACAACTCATCCAGAACGCCGCAGCCCGTCTAGTGTTCCAACCTTCCCAAGTTCTCTCCGTCACCCCGCTCCTCCGCTCTCTCCACTGGCTTCCAGTTGAAGCTCGCATCCGCTACAAGACCATGGTGCTTGCCTCACGGAGCTGTGAGGGGAACGGCACCTCAGTACCTCCAGGTTCTGATCAGGCCCTACACCCAAATAAGGGCACTGCGTTCATCCATTCTGGCCTGCTCTGTCTCCCTACCACTGAGGAAGTACAGTTCCTGCTCAGCCCAGTCAAAACTGTTCGCTGCTCTGGCTCCCCAATGGTGGAACAAACTCCCTCACGACGCCAGGACAGCGGAGTCAATCACACACCTTCCGGAGACACCTGAAACCCCACCTCTTTAAGAATACTTAGGATGGGACAAAGTAATCCTTCTCACCCTCCCTTAAAATATTTAGATGCACTATTGTAAAGTGGCTGTTCCACTGGATGTCATAAGGTGAATGCACCAATTTGTAAGTCGCTCTGGATAAGAGCGTCTGCTAAATGACTTAAATGTATGATGTAAATGTA
>NW_025756307.1:0-6676 GCF_021184085.1 Oncorhynchus gorbuscha
TAATGATAATATAATAATAATAATATATGCCATTTAGCAGATGCTTTTATCCAAAGCGACTTACAGTCATGTGTGCATACATTCTACGATAACAACATTAGACCATTAGACCATAACAACATTAGACCATAACAACATTAGACCATTAGACCATAACAGCATTAGACCATTAGATCATAACAACATTAGATCATAACAACATTAGACCATTAGATCATAACAACATTAGACCATAACAACATTAGACCATTAGACCATAACAACATTAGACAATTAGATCATAACAACATTAGATCGTAACAACATTAGATCATAACAGCATTAGACCATTAGATCATAACAGCATTAGACCATAACAACATTAGACCATAACAACATTAGACCATTAGACCATAACAACATTAGACCATAACAACATTAGACCATAACAACATTAGACCATTAGACCATAACAACATTAGACCATAACAACATTAGATCATAACAACATTAGACCATTAGACCATAACAACATTAGATCATAACAACATTAGACCATAACAACATTAGACCATAACAACATTAGACCATAACAACATTAGACCATAACAACATTAGACCATAACAACATTAGACCATAACAACATTAGACCATTAGATCATAACAACATTAGACCATAACAACATTAGACCATTAGACCATAACAACATTAGACAATTAGATCATAACAACATTAGATCATAACAACATTAGACCATTAGATCATAACAGCATTAGACCATTAGACCATAACAACATTAGACCATAACAACATTAGACCATAACAACATTAGACCATTAGACCATAACAACATTAGACCATAACAACATTAGATCATAACAACATTAGACCATTAGACCATAACAACATTAGATCATAACAACATTAGACCATAACAACATTAGACCATAACAACATTAGACCATAACACCATTAGACCATTAGACCATAACAACATTAGACCATTAGACCATAACAACATTAGACCATTAGATCATAACAACATTAGACCATAACAACATTAGACCATTAGACCATAACAACATTAGACCATTAGACCATAACAACATTAGACCATTAGACCATAACAACATTAGACCATTAGACCATAACAACATTAGACCATTAGATCATAACAACATTAGACCATTAGACCATAACAACATTAGAACATAACAACATTAGACCATAACAACATTAGACCATAACAACATTAGACCATAACAACATTAGACCATTAGACCATTAGATCATAACAACATTAGACCATAACAACATTAGACCATTAGACCATAACAACATTAGAACATAACAACATTAGACCATTAGACCATAACAACATTAGACCATAACAACATTAGACCATTAGACCATAACAACATTAGACCATTAGACCATAACAACATTAGATCATAACAACATTAGAACATAACATTAGACCATAACAACATTAGACCATAACAACATTAGACCATAACAACATTAGACCATTAGATCATAACAACATTAGACCATAACAACATTAGACCATTAGACCATAACAACATTAGACCATTAGACCATAACAACATTAGACCATTAGACCATAACAACATTAGACCATTAGACCATAACAACATTAGACCATTAGACCATAACAACATTAGACCATTAGATCATAACAACATTAGACCATTAGACCATAACAACATTAGACCATTAGACCATAACAACATTAGAACATAACAACATTAGAACATAACAACATTAGACCATTAGACCATAACAACATTAGACCATTAGAACATTAGACCATTAGAACATTAGACCATTAGACCATAACAACATTAGATCATAACAACATTAGACCATAACAACATTAGACCATAACAACATTAGACCATAACAACATTAGACCATAACAACATTAGACCATAACAACATTAGACCATTAGACCATAACACCATTAGACCATAACAACATTAGACCATTAGACCATAACAACATTAGACCATAACAACATTAGACCATTAGACCATTAGATCATAACAACATTAGATCATAACAACATTAGATCATAACAACATTAGACCATAACAACATTAGACCATAACAACATTAGACCATAACAACATTAGACCATTAGACCATAACACCATTAGACCATAACAACATTAGACCATTAGACCATAACAACATTAGACCATAACAACATTAGACCATTAGACCATTAGATCATAACAACATTAGATCATAACAACATTAGACCATAACAACATTAGACCATAACAACATTAGACCATAACAACATTAGACCATAACAACATTAGACCATAACAACATTAGACCATAACAACATTAGACCATTAGACCATAACAACATTAGACCATTAGACCATAACAACATTAGACCATTAGACCATAACAACATTAGACCATTAGACCATAACAACATTAGACCATTAGACCATAACAACATTAGACCATAACAACATTAGACAGGGGGGTGAGAAGGATTACTTATCCTATCCTAAGTATTCCTTAAAGAGGTGGGGTTTCAGGTGTCTCCGGAAGGTGGTGATTGACTCCGCTGTCCTGGCGTCGTGAGGGAGTTTGTTCCACCATTGGGGAGCCAGAGCAGCGAACAGTTTTGACTGGGCTGAGCGGGAACTGTACTTCCTCAGTGGTAGGGAGACGAGCAGGCCAGAGGTGGATGAACGCAGTGCCCTTATTTGGGTGTAGGGCCTGATCAGAGCCTGAGGTACTGAGGTGCCGTTCCCCTCACAGCTCCGTAGGCAAGCACCATGGTCTTGTAGCGGATGCGAGCTTCAACTGGAAGCCAGTGGAGAGAGCGGAGGAGCGGTGACGTGAGAGAACTTGGGAAGGTTGAACACTAGACGGGCTGCGGCGTTCTGGATGAGTTGTAGGGTTTAATGGCACAGGCAGGGAGCCCAGCCAACAGCGAGTTGCAGTAATCCAGACGGGAGATGACAAGTGCCTGGATTAGGACCTGCGCCGCTTCCTGTGTGAGGCAGGGTCGTACTCTGCGGATGTTGTAGAGCATGAACCTACAGGAACGTGCCACCGTCTTGATGTTAGTTGAGAACGACAGGGTGTTGTCCAGGATCACACCAAGGTTCTTAGCGCTCTGGGAGGAGGACACAATGGAGTTGTCAACCGTGATGGCGAGATCATGGAACGGGCAGTCCTTCCCCGGGAGGAAGAGCAGCTCCGTCTTGCCGAAGTTCAGCTTGAGGTGGTGATCCGTCATCCACACTGATATGTCTGCCAGACATGCAGAGATGCGATTCGCCACCTGGTCATCAGAAGGGGGAAAGGAGAAGATTAATTGTGTGTCGTCTGCATAGCAATGATAGGAGAGACCATGTGAGGTTATGACAGAGCCAAGTGACTTGGTGTATAGCGAGAATAGGAGAGGGCCTAGAACAGAGCCCTGGGGGACACCAGTGGTGAGAGCGCGTGGTGAGGAGACAGATTCTCGCCACGCCACCTGGTAGGAGCGACCTGTCAGGTAGGACGCAATCCAAGCGTGGGCCGCGCCAGAGATGCCCAACTCGGAGAGGGTGGAGAGGAGGATCTGATGGTTCACAGTATCGAAGGCAGCCGATAGGTCTAGAAGGATGAGAGCAGAGGAGAGAGAGTTAGCTTTAGCGGTGCGGAGCGCCTCCGTGATACAGAGAAGAGCAGTCTCAGTTGAATGACTAGTCTTGAAACCTGACTGATTTGGATCAAGCAGGTCATTCTGAGAGAGATAGCGGGAGAGCTGACCAAGGACGGCACGTTCAAGAGTTTTGGAGAGAAAAGAAAGAAGGGATACTGGTCTGTAGTTGTTAACATCGGAGGGATCGAGTGTAGGTTTTTTCAGAAGGGGTGCAACTCTCGCTCTCTTGAAGACGGAAGGGACGTAGCCAGCGGTCAGGGATAAGTTGATGAGCGAGGTGAGGTAAGGGAGAAGGTCTCCGGAAATGGTCTGGAGAAGAGAGGAGGGGATAGGGTCGAGCGGGCAGGTTGTTGGGCGGCCGGCCGTCACAAGACGCGAGATTTCATCTGGAGAGAGAGGGAGAAAGAGGTCAGAGCACAGGGTAGGGCAGTGTGAGCAGAACCAGCAGTGTCGTTTGACTTAGCAACGAGGATCGGATGTCGTCGACCTTCTTTTCAAAATGGTTGACGAAGTCATCTGCAGAGAGGGAGGAGGAGGGGGGAGGGGGAGGAGGATTCAGGAGGGAGGAGAAGGTGGCAAAGAGCTTCCTAGGGTTAGAGGCAGATGCTTGAAATTTAGAGTGGTAGAAAGTGGTTTTAGCAGCAGAGACAGAGGAGGAAATGTAGAGAGGAGGGAGCGAAAGGATGCCAGGTCCGCAGGAGGCGAGTTTTCCTCCATTTCCGCTCGGCTGCCCGGAGCCCTGTTCTGTGAGCTCGCAATGAGTCGTCCAAGCCATGGAGCGGGGAGGGAGGACCGAGCCGGCCTGGAAGATAGGGGACATAGAGAGTCAAAGGATGCAGAAAAGGAGGAGAGGAGCGTTGAGGAGGCAGAATCAGGAGATAGGTTGGAGAAGGTTTGAGCAGAGGGAAGAGATGATAGGATGGAAGAGGAGAGAGTAGCGGGGGAGAGAGAGCGAAGGTTGGGACGGCGCGATACCATCCAGTAGGGGCAGTGTGGGAAGTGTTGGATGAGAGCGAGAGGGAAAAGGATACAAGGTAGTGGTCGGAGACTTGGAGGGGAGTTGCAATGAGGTTAGTGGAAGAACAGCATCTAGTAAAGATGAGGTCGAGCGTATTGCCTGCCTTGTGAGTAGGGGGGAAGGTGAGAGGGTGAGGTCAAAAGAGGAGAGGAGTGGAAAGAAGGAGGCAGAGAGGAATGAGTCAAAGGTAGACGTGGGGGAGGTTAAAGTCGCCCAGAACTGTGAGAGGTGAGCCGTCCTCAGGAAAGGAGCTTATCAATGCATCAAGCTCATTGATGAACTCTCCGAGGGGACCTGAGGGCGATAAATGATAAGGATGTTAAGCTTGAAAGGGCTGGTAACTGTGACAGCATGAAATTCAAAGGAGGCGATAGACAGATGGGTAAGGGAGAAAGAGAGAATGACCACTTGGGAGAGATAAGGATCCCGATGCCACCACCCCGCTGACCAGAAGCTCTCGGGGTGTGCGAGAACACGTGGGCGGACGAAGAGAGAGCAGTAGGAGTAGCAGTGTTATCTGTGGTGATCCATGTTTCTGTCAGTGCCAAGAAGTCGAGGACTGGAGGGAGGCATAGGCTGAGATGAACTCTGCCTTGTTGGCCGCAGATCGGCAGTTCCAGAGGCTACCGGAGACCTGGAACTCCACGTGGGTCGTGCGCGCTGGGACCACCAGATTAGGTGGCAGCGGCCACGCGGTGTGGGAGCGTTGTATGGTATGTGCAGAGAGGAGAGAACAGGGATAGACAGACACATAGTTGACAGGCTACAGAAGAGGCTACGCTAATGCAAGGAGATTGAATGACAAGTGGACTACACGTCTCGAATGTTCAGAAAGTTAAGCTTACGTAGCAAGAATCTTATTGACTAAAATGATTAAAATGATACAATACTGCTGAAGTAGGCTAGCTGGCAGTGGCTGCGTTGTTGACTTTGTAGGCTAGCTGGCAGTGGCTGCGTTGTTGACACTACACTAATCAAGTCGTTCCGTTGAGTGTAATAGTTTATACAGTGCTGCTATTCGGGGCTAGCTGGCTAGCTAGCAGTGTTGATTACGTTACGTATGCTAAAAGAACGACAATAGCTGGCTAGCTAACCTAGAAAATCGCTCTAGACTACACAATTATCTTTGATACACAGACGGCTATGTAGCTAGCTATGTAGCTAGCTACGATCAAACAAATCAAACCGTTGTGCTGTAAAGAAATGAAATGAAAAATGTGATACTACCTGTGGAGCGAAGCGGAATGCGACCGGGTTGTTGAGTGCGGAAGTTCTATTCAGTAGACGTTGGCTAGCTGTTGGCTAGCTAGCAGAGTCTCCTACGTTAGGACGACAAATAGCTGGCTAGCTAACCTCTGTAAATTAAGATAATCACTCTAAGACTACACGCTCTAAACTACACATTATCTTGATACGTAGACAGCAAAGACAACTATGTAGCTAGCTAACACTACACTAATCAAGTCGTTCAGTTGAGTGTAATAGTTTCTACAGTGCTGCTATTCGGCAGACGGTGGACGTTTGCTAGCTGGCTAGCTGCTGGGCAGATAGCAGTGTAGACTATGTTAGGACGACGAAATACGGTTGCAATAGAAGTGCTGACTGTTTCACTTTGTTGTCCTCTTTCTTTTCCTTTTTCTTCTGTCAGCTTCTTTTGTCCTTATTTAGTCTTCCTTTCTTCTGTTAACTAGATATTTTTGCTAAGCTAGCTAACTCCTTACAGGAGAGTCCCTAACGCTAACAAGTAAACAATTCTGCTTGCTAGCAATTCAACCTTCAAGATAACTGTACAATTTTTATGAAAAATAGTTAATTTTTCAAAAGCCAGATCTTTTGGTTTGTTCCTGGTTTGTATTCTATGAGTCTTGCAGTTCTCTTGATTTTTTTCGATGTACTTCACTCTAAAAAACATTTAAATCTCAATATATACAGGAGCTCATTTTTCAGCAGCTGCTCAATTTAGAACTCCGGAACAC
>NW_025756308.1:0-6672 GCF_021184085.1 Oncorhynchus gorbuscha
ACCAAGCAGCGTGTCAACAGGCAGGAGCAGCCCAAAGAGGAGATGCGTATTAAGGATTTCTGGACATGGGAGGAGATCCTCGACGGGAGAGGACCCTGGGCTAAACCAGGGGAGTGTAGCCGCCCAAAGGTGGAACAGGTGGAGGCAGCGAGGAGAGCAGAGGCAGCCGGAGAGAGGAGCCGGTGATATGAGGAGGGAGCACGGCAGTGCGACAGGTACGAGAGGCAGCCCCCCAAAAAATGTTGGGGGGGGCAGACGAGGTGTGGTACTAAGCCAGGTAGCAGACCTGAGCTCACGCCTCGTGCTTATTATAAGCAGCGCATTACTGGTCAGGCACCGTGTTATGCAGTTAAGCGCACGGTGTTGCCAGTGCGTGCCCATAGCCCGATGCGCTATAGGGCAGCCCCCCGAAAGTGCCATGCGAGTGCGGGCATTGAGCCAGGGCGTATGGTGCCTGCTCAGCGGGTCTGGTCGCCGGTACGCAGTTTTGGTCCAGGTTATCCTGCGCCGGCTCTGCGTGCTGTGTCTCTGGGGCGCTGGGAGGGTGCAGTGCGTCCTCTGCCTGCGCTCCGCTCGTGCCAGGCAAATGTGGGAGTGGAGCCTAAGGGAGAGGTGCGTGTAGTAAGCACTAGATCTCCCGTGCTTACCCACAGCCCGGTTCAACCTGTGCCTGCGCTCTGGAGGGTCCGGGCTAGAGTAGTTGTCCAGCCTGGGGAAGTGGTACCAAGGTTGCGCACCAGAGCTCCAGTGCTCCCCCACAGCCCGGTCCTTCAGGCTCTACCTAAAACCAAGCCTCCTGAAGGTCTCCCCAGCCTGGTGGTTCCTGTGGCACCACCACGCACCAGGCTGTCTCTCTGTCTCCTCCCTGCAGGTGGTCCCGCCTGTCCGGCGCTGCTGCAGGAGTCTCCCGCCTGTCCGGCGCTGCTGCCGGAGACTCCCGCCTGTCCAGCGCTGCTGCCGGAGTCTCCCGCCTGCCCGGCGCTGCTGCCGGAGTCTCCCGCCTGCCCAGCGCCACCAGTGCCGCCAGTCTGCCCAGCGCCACCAGTGCCGCCAGTCTGCCCAGCGCCACCAGTGCTCCCAGTCTGCCCAGCGCCGCCAGTCTGCCCAGCGCCGCCAGTCTGCCCAGCGCCGCCAGTCTGCCCAGCGCCGCCTATCTGCCCAGCGCCGCCTGTCTGCCCAGCACCGCCTGTCTGCCCGGCGCCGCCAGTCTGCCCAGCGCCGCCAGTCTGCCCAGTGCCGCCAATCTGCCCAGCGCCGCCTGTCTGCCCAGCGTCGCCAGTCAGCCATGATCTTCTAGATCTGCCAGTCAACCAGTCTCTTCCAGATCTGCCAGTCAACCAGTCTCTTCCAGATCTGCCAGTCAACCAGTCTCTTCCAGATCTGCTAGTCAACCAGAATCTTCCAGATCCGCCAGCCAGCCAGGATCTACCGGAGCCTATTACCTGCCTGAGCTTCATCTCAGTACTGGGCTTCCTCTCAGTACTGGGTTTCCTCTCAGTACTGGGCTTCCTCTCAGTACTGGGCTTCCTCTCAGTACTGGGCTTCCCCTCAGTTCCGGGCTGCCCCTCAGTCTCGAGCCACCCCTCAGTCCCGAGCTGCCCCTCAGCCCCGAGCTTCCCCTCAGTCCCGAGCTGCCTCAGTCCCGAGCTGCCCCTCAGTCCCGAGATGCCCCTCAGTCACGAGCTGCTCCTCAGTTCAGTGGTGTTCTGGGTGAGGACTATTAGGCCATGGTCGGCGGCGAGCGTGGATTATCCCAGGACGTGAAGGGGAGGAACTATGACTTTAATGGAGTGGGGTCCACGTCCCGAGCCGGAACCGCCACCATGGACAGACGCCCACCCGGACCCTCCCTATGGTTTTGAGGTGCGTCCGGGAGTCTGTCACGCCTTGGTCATTGTATTTTGTGTTTTTGTTATATGTTTGGGTAGGCCAGGGTGTGACATGGGTTTATATGTTGTTTTTCGTGTTGGGATTTGTAGTATTTGGGATCGCGGCTGATTAGGGGTGTTGTATAGGCTTGGCTGCCTGAGGCGATTCTCAATCAGAGTCAGGTGATTCTCGTTGTCTCTGATTGGGAACCGTATTTAGGCAGCCATATTCTTTGGTTGTATTGTGGGTGATTGTCCTGAGTGTCTTGATGTCTTGTGCTGTGTTAGTTGACACAAGTATAGGCTGTTTTCGGTTTTCGTTTCGTTTATTGTCCTGAGTGTCTTGTTCCTGTCTCTGTGTAGTTTCACCAGATAGGCTGTAATAGGTTTCACGTTCCGTTTGTTGTTTTTGTATATGTATAAGTTATTTCATGTATCACGATCTTTGTTCATTAAAGACATGAGTAACCACTACGCTGCATTTCGGTCCGACTCTCTTTCTACAAACAAAGAACGCGTTACACTTTTACATTAAGTTGCCCCTATTAGTATGTAATTAACACAGTGAATACTGAGTTAACAACATAGTAGTTACACTATATAATTACATGGCAATAGGGTTGTTGCGGATTCAGTTATTACACAATTGGAACAAGGAATGTGTAATTACACATTCACTTGCTGAAGGTTATTCCACGTGTGTAACTACTAATGTTATTTTTTTTAAATTGTTCCAATATGTAACTAATGTTTTGTAATTACACGTTTGAAAATCACCTGTGAATTACCATGTCAATAACGCTAATCTGTAATACCAGGGTTAATAAACAGGCTAGTGTCTGGTAACAACAATTATAACAAGGCACACCCAGTCATTTTAACAGGTCATTTTCAATTTGTTAATTTCTATGTTATGAATGAAGTGTAATGTGAGAACAATGTAGTTACATAGAATTTACTTGTAATTCTCATATATCTACTCAGGAGCAAGTAACTTAATGTAAAGTGAAACCACTACGTAGTTGCAATGTTAGCCTATTGACTTTGCAGACAATAGGCTAACCAGGAGAAATTGGGAGACAGGAGAACATTAGGTGTAACCATTTTAGATACATTGTACTTACAATGTACTACTCTTCAACAACCAACTTTGTAATTACAATGTTGTTACAAGGGATATACTGTACATGTATTTACAATGTACTTAACCAGGAGCAACCAACTTAATGTAAAGTGAAGTGACATTTTAATTACTTTGTAATGACAATGTAACAACCTTTGCAACAGTAGGCTAACCAGGAGAAATAAGGAGACAGTAGAATATTTTTCAGTTTGACTTTTTAATGGATTTGAAAAATTAATATTCAGAAATGTATATTTAAACCATTCAAATTCAATGCCCCATTTCAGACTACTATATCGGCCTAAGCATATGGGTGTTTTGAATGAATCATCGCCTTAGAAAGCGTTGTCCATTTTGATCCCAAGCCACCCTCCCCCACCCCTAAAAAAAAAACGGAATTAAATAATGATTGTGCTATTATACAAAACGTAGCCTACCGCATATTATGCATGGCAGAAGGACATTACAAATCTGATTTAACATTGTTAATTGGTCTAGCTTAAACTCCAGAGTTGAACAAGTTAAATTAATTACCATTGAATGTGGACTGTATTATTATGCATACTGAATAGACTGGTTACCTTATACTAAGCTCCAAACGTTTTATCCATGAGTCTGGTATAAGGTATGCACCTAGGGCCTAGGCAATGCAATTGATTGCGCAGGGCGGCATACAGAGTTAGCCTACAATTATAGTGAATTTGTTTTTCATTTCAAATAGCCTAGTAAGAGGGCATTTTTTTTATATTGTCACCATGAATAGGCTGACACATTACCTTTTAGCTACAGAATATCTCTCCATGTGTTTCCACCTCCTCCCCTCTCTCCTTCATTACTTTCTCAAGAGCGCAGAGAGAGGGGCTGTCCGATATGTTTTGTTGTGAAAACATCTTACTATCGATGTTCCCTGACCAGATTTCACTTGGTTTCCAAAAGTAATCACTGGGTAAGCTGCAGGAACAGGGTTGGACAGACCATGGCATGCAGAGTTTGGCTGTAATATCACCAGTTGTGCAGCAAGAGGATGCATGCTCCTAAAACAGTGGTTGATGTGTGGAGTGAGATAACCGGAGTAGCTACATGGCATGAGAACCAGAGGGAAAGTGGCTTTCGATGACACATTTTTACTGTTCCTGCCCATTTGAAAAATGGGCCATTCTGAATCAAAACTAATTTGACATATTAGTAAAGACAAGATTAAATTGAGAATAGTCTGATGGGTGTAAATAAACTCAGCAAAAAATACATTTGCCTTTTTCAGGACCCTGTCTTTCAAGGATCATTTGTAAAAATCCAAATAACTTCACAGATCTGTTTCCCATGCTTGTTCAATGAATCATAAATAATTAATGAACATGCACCTGTGGAACAGTCGTTAAGACACTAACAACTTACAGATGGTAGGCAATTAAGGTCACAGTTGTGAAAATTTAGGACACTAAAGAGGCCTTTCTATGCCCAGGGTCCCTGCTCATCTGCATGAATATGCCTTAGGCATGCTGCAAGGAGGCATGAGGACTGCAGATGTGGCCAGGGCAATAAATTGCAATGTCCGTACTTTGTGAGACACCTAAGACAGCGCTACAGGGAGACAGGACGGACAGCTGATCGTCCTTGCAGTGGCAGACCACATGTAACAACACCTGCACAGGATCGGTACATCCAAACATCGCAGGTACAGGATGGCAACAACAACTGCCCGAGCTACACCAGGAACGCACAATCCCTCAATCATTGCTCAAACTGTCCCAATAGGCTGAGAGAGGCTGGACTGAGGGCTTGTAGGCCTGTTGCAAGGAAGGTCCTCACCAGACATCAACGGCAACAATGTTGCCCATATTCAAACCCGCTGGACCAGACAGGACTGGCAAAAAGTGCTCGTCTCACCAGGGGTGATGGTCGGATCGCGTTTATCATCGAAGGAATGAGCATTACACCAAGGCCTGTACTCTGGAGCAGGATCGATTTGGAGGTGGAGGATCCATCATGGTCTGGGGTGGTGTGTCACAGAATCATCTGACTGAGCTTGTTGTCATTGCAGGCAATCTCAACGCTGTGTGTTACAGGGAATACATCCTCCTCCCTCATGTGGTACCCTTCCTGCAGGCTCATCCTGACACGACACTCCAGCATGACAATGCCACCAGCCATACAGCTCGTTCTGTGTGTGATTTCCTGCAAGACAGAAATGTCAGTGTTCTGCCATGGCCAGCGAATAACCCGCAACTCAATCCCATTGAGCATGTCTTGGAACTGTTGGATCGGAGGGTGAGGGCCATTCTACCCAGAAATGTCCGGGAACTTGCAGGTGCCTTGGTGGAAGAGTGGGGTAACATCTCACAGCAAGAACTGGCAATTCTGGTGCAGTCCATAAGGAGGAGATGCACTGCAGTACTTAATGCAGCTGGTGGTCACACCAGATACTGACTGTTACTTTTGATTTTGATCCCCCCATTGTTCAGGGACACATTATTCCATATCTGGTAGTCACATGTCTGTGGAACTTGTTCAGTTTATGTCTCAGTTGTTGAATTTTGTTATGTTCATAAAAATATTTACACATGTTAAGTTTACTTAAAATAATTGCAGTTGACAGTGAGAGGACATTTCTTTTTTTGCTGAGTTTATGATCACTTACATTTACATTTACATTTACGTCATTTAGCAGACGCTCTTATCCAGAGCGACTTGATGAGAAACAGCGTGTGCAGCCTGAGGAAAGGAACAGAGCGCAATCGTTTTTTGCAACTTTCTCAAATCATAATTCAGCTCATATATGTATTGATTTCTAAGACATAAGGTTTGTATTATTCACAACTAAAGTTTCCAAATAACCTGAAATCTAGCGTATAGGACCTGTTTCAAATGATCACCTTTATGCATAACATAGCTACTTCATATGTGCATGCACACGCTCTTGAATAGGAAAAATATCCTTTCTATTTTTTTCAGCTAAATTCAATTATATTCTTCTAACTATAAAATAATTTCATATAAAACAATGGCACTGGGCTTATACACATCTTTTCTGCTAAATGGACAAGCCAGCCTCTGCATGGCGCATAGCCCAATAACATACAGTAGGCCAACGCATATTCTGTTCTTCTGAAATACATTGTCTTCATATCATAATGTTTCTTTAGACCTGACAAAAATAAAATGTCAGGCCTCCCGGGTGGCGCAGTGGTCTAGGGCACTAGACTACCGTGCCACCCGGGAGACCACTAGAGACCCGGGAGGCCCTGGTGGTGCATTCTAGAAGGGCAAGGAAGGGAGTCAAATCCAGACTCATTGCATAGAAGAAACAAACATTTGTGTGCGTGGAGTTTGGCCAGAGCAATGAGTCTGGGTAGCAAGGCTTATCTTTTACTAAATTGTATTTCATTATAGAATGGGTTGATGCCATTGAATATAGAAGATAGAGACATTGTATCATCAGTTGGGATCTGGTTAGATATTACTATAATATTGATTGCTTGCAAGCCATGACTGACATCAAGCAAAGGATACTAAACCTGGATAGGTGGATATAAGCTTCTTATTTCACATTGAGTTAACAACATTAAGGACGGATTCAATCGAACAGCTATACACCTGTTAAAGACAATGTTCCCATGGTTATGGAGACCGCATGCATACATCCGCTAGTGCTGAGCGATTAACTAGAATTTCATTTTTCGG
>NW_025756309.1:0-6671 GCF_021184085.1 Oncorhynchus gorbuscha
CTGATTCCAACTCAGTGTGGTTTATCTTGGTACCTCTGGGACACACAGAGGACCATCTGATTCCAACTCAGTGTGGTTTATCTTGGTTCCTCTGGGACACACAGAGGAATTAACTCAGTGGGTTTCTTGGTACCCCTGGGACACAGACTGATTCAACTCAGTGTGGCTTATCTTGGTACCCTGGGACACCAGAGGAAACTGATTCCAACTCAGTGTGGCTTATTCCTTGGCACCTTCTGGGACACACAGAGGAACTGATTCCAACTCAGTGTGGTTTATCTTGGTACCTCTGGGACACACAGAGGAACTGATTCCAACTCAGTGTGGTTTATCTTGGTACCTCTGGGACACACAGAGGAACTGATTCCAACTCAGTGTGGTTTATCTTGGTACCTCTGGGACACACAGAGGAACTGATTCCAACTCAGTGTGGTTTATCTTGGTACCTCTGGGACACACAGAGGAACTGATTCCAACTCAGTGTGGTTTATCTTGGTACCTCTGGGACACACAGAGGAACTGGATTCCAACTCAGTGTGGTTTATCTTGGTACCCCTGGGACACACAGAGGAACTGATTCCAACTCAGTGTGGTTTGTCTTGGTACCCCTGGGACACACAGAGGAACTGATTCCAACTCAGTGTGGTTTATCTTGGTACTCTCTGGGACACACAGAGGAACTGATTCCAACTCAGTGTGGTTTATCTTGGTACCTCTGGGACACACAGAGGAACTGGATTCCAACTCAGTGTGGTTTATCTTGGTACCTCTGGGACACAGAGGAACTGATTCCAACTCAGTGTGGTTTATCTTGGTACCTCTGGGACACACAGAGGAACTGATTCCAACTCAGTGTGGTTTATCTTGGTACCTCTGGGACACACAGAGGAACTGGATTCCAACTCAGTGTGGTTTATCTTGGTACCTCTGGGACACACAGAGGAACTGATTCCAACTCAGTGTGGTTTATCTGGTACCTTCTGGGACACACAGAGGAACTGATTCCAACTCAGTGTGGTTTATCTTGGTACCTCTGGGACACACAGAGGACACAGTACTGATTCCAACTCAGTGTGGTTTATCTTGGTACCTCTGGGACACACAGAGGAACTGATTCCAACTCAGTGTGGTTTATCTTGGTACCTCTGGGACACACAGAGGAACTGATTCCAACTCAGTGTGGTTTATCTTGGTACCTCTGGGACACACAGAGGAACTGATTCCAACTCAGTGTGGTTTATCTTGGTACCTCTGGGACACACAGAGGAACTGATTCCAACTCAGTGTGGTTTATCTTGGTACCTCTGGGACACACAGAGGAACTGATTCCAACTCAGTGTGGTTTATCTTGGTACCTCTGGGACACACAGAGGAACTGATTCCAACTCAGTGTGGTTTATCTTGGTACCTCTGGGACACACAGAGGAACTGATTCCAACTCAGTGTGGTTTATCTTGGTACCTCTGGGACACACAGAGGAACTGATTCCAACTCAGTGTGGTTTATCTTGGTACCTCTGGGACACACAGAGGAACCGGATTCCAACTCAGTGTGGTTTATCTTGGTATACCTCTCTGGGACACACAGAGGAACTGATTCCAACTCAGTGTGGTTTATCTTGGTACCTCTGGGACACACAGAGGAACTGATTCCAACTCAGTGTGGTTTATCTTGGTACCTCTGGGACACACAGAGGAACCGATCCCAACTCAGTGTGGTTTATCTTGGTACCTCTGGGACACACAGAGTAGAAACTGATTCCAACTCAGTGTGGTTTATCTTGGTACCTCTGGGATACAGAGGAACTGGATTCCAACTCAGTGTGGTTTATCTTGGTACCTCTGGGACACACAGAGGAACTGGATTCCAACTCAGTGTGGTTTATCTTGGTACCCCTAAACACACAGAGGAACTGATTCCAACTCAGTGTGGTTTATCTTGGCACCCTGGGACACAGAGGAACTGATTCCAACTCAGTGTGTGGTTTATCTTGGTACTCTGGGACACACAGAGGAACTGATTCCAACTCAGTGTGGTTTATCTTGGTTCCCTGGGACACAGAGGAAGTCCTGATTCCAACTCAGTGTGGTTTATCTTGGTACCTCTGGGACACACAGAGGAACTGATTCCAACTCAGTGTGGTTTATCTTGGTACCCTGGGACACAGAGGAACTGATTCCAACTCAGTGTGGTTTATCTTGGTACCTCTGGGACACACAGAGGAACTGATTCCAACTCAGTGTGGTTTATCTTGGTACTCTGGGACACACAGAGGAACTGATTCCAACTCAGTGTGGTTTATCTTGGTACCCCTGGGACACAGAGGAACTGATTCCAACTCAGTGTGGTTTATCTTGGTACCTCTGGGACACACAGAGGACAACTGATTCCAACTCAGTGTGGTTTATCTTGGTACCTCTGGGACACAGAGGAACTGATTCCAACTCAGTGTGGTTTATCTGGTACCCCTGGGACACACAGAGGAACTGATTCCAACTCAGTGTGGTTTATCTTGGTACCTCTGGGACACAGAGGAACTGATTCCAACTCAGTGTGGTTTATCTTGGTACCTCTGGGACACACAGAGGAACTGATTCCAACTCAGTGTGGTTTATCTTGGTACCCTCTGGAACACACAGAGGAACTGATTCCAACTCAGTGTGACACACAGAGGAACTGATTCCCAACTCTTGGTACCTCTGGGACACACAGAGGAACTGATTCCAACTCAGTGTGGTTTATCTTGGTACCTCTGGGACACACAGAGGAACTGGATTCCACCCAGTGTGGCTTCTTATCTCTGGCACCCTGGGACAC
Organism: Oncorhynchus gorbuscha; assembly: GCF_021184085.1. Taxonomy (NCBI): domain Eukaryota; kingdom Metazoa; phylum Chordata; class Actinopteri; order Salmoniformes; family Salmonidae; genus Oncorhynchus; species Oncorhynchus gorbuscha. The sequence goes on from NW_025756309.1 coordinate 2,818, forward strand.
ACAGAAAACTGATCTCCAACTCAGTGTGGCTTATCTTGGTACCTCTGGGACACACAGAGGAACTGATTCCAACTCAGTGGTTTATCTTGGTACCTCCTGGGACACACAGAGGAACTGGATTCCAACTCAGTGTGGTTTATCTTGGTACCTCTGGGACACACAGAGGAACTGATTCCAACTCAGTGTGGTTTATCTTGGTACCTCTGGGACACACAGAGGAACTGATTCCAACTCAGTGTGGTTTATCTTGGTACTCTGGGACACACAGAGGAACTGATTCCAACCTCAGTGTGGTTTATCTTGGTACTCTGGGACACACAGAGGAACTGATTCCAACTCAGTGTGGTTTATCTTGGTACCTTCTGGGATACACAGAGGAACTGATTCCAACTCAGTGTGGTTTATCTTGGTACTCTGGGACACACAGAGGAACTGATTCCAACTCAGTGGTTTATCTTGGGTATCTCCTCTGGGACACACAGAGGAACTGATTCCAACTCAGTGTGGTTTATCTTGGTACCTCTGGGACACACAGAGGAACTGATTCCAACTCAGTGTGGTTTATCTTGGTACCTCTGGGACACACAGAGGAACTGATTCCAACTCAGTGTGGTTTATCTTGGTACCTCTGGGACACACAGAGGAACTGATTCCAACTCAGTGTGGTTTATCTTGGTACCTCTGGGACACACAGAGGAACTGATTCCAACTCAGTGTGGTTTATCTTGGTACCTCTGGGACACACAGAGGAACTGATTCCAACTCAGTGTGGTTTATCTTGGTACCTCTGGGACACACAGAGGAACTGATTCCAACTCAGTGTGGTTTATCTTGGTACCTCTGGGACACACAGAGGAACTGATTCCAACTCAGTGTGGTTTATCTTGGTACCTCTGGGACACACAGAGGAACTGATTCCAACTCAGTGTGGTTTATCTTGGTACCTCTGGGACACACAGAGGAACTGATTCCAACTCAGTGTGGTTTATCTTGGTACCTCTGGGACACACAGAGGAACTGATTCCAACTCAGTGTGGTTTATCTTGGTACCTCTGGGACACACAGAGGAACTGATTCCAACTCAGTGTGGTTTATCTTGGTACCTCTGGGACACACAGAGGAACTGATTCCAACTCAGTGTGGTTTATCTTGGTACCTCTGGGACACACAGAGGAACTGATTCCAACTCAGTGTGGTTTATCTTGGTACCTCTGGGACACACAGAGGAACTGATTCCAACTCAGTGTGGTTTATCTTGGTACCTCTGGGACACACAGAGGAACTGATTCCAACTCAGTGTGGTTTATCTTGGTACCTCTGGGACACACAGAGGAACTGATTCCAACTCAGTGTGGTTTATCTTGGTACCTCTGGGACACACAGAGGAACTGATTCCAACTCAGTGTGGTTTATCTTGGTACCTCTGGGACACACAGAGGAACTGATTCCAACTCAGTGTGGTTTATCTTGGTACCTCTGGGACACACAGAGGAACTGATTCCAACTCAGTGTGGTTTATCTTGGTACCTCTGGGACACACAGAGGAACTGATTCCAACTCAGTGTGGTTTATCTTGGTACCTCTGGGACACACAGAGGAACTGATTCCAACTCAGTGTGGTTTATCTTGGTACCTCTGGGACACACAGAGGAACTGATTCCAACTCAGTGTGGTTTATCTTGGTACCTCTGGGACACACAGAGGAACTGATTCCAACTCAGTGTGGTTTATCTTGGTACCTCTGGGACACACAGAGGAACTGATTCCAACTCAGTGTGGTTTATCTTGGTACCTCTGGGACACACAGAGGAACTGATTCCAACTCAGTGTGGTTTATCTTGGTACCTCTGGGACACACAGAGGAACTGATTCCAACTCAGTGTGGTTTATCTTGGTACCTCTGGGACACACAGAGGAACTGATTCCAACTCAGTGTGGTTTATCTTGGTACCTCTGGGACACACAGAGGAACTGATTCCAACTCAGTGTGGTTTATCTTGGTACCTCTGGGACACACAGAGGAACTGATTCCAACTCAGTGTGGTTTATCTTGGTACCTCTGGGACACACAGAGGAACTGATTCCAACTCAGTGTGGTTTATCTTGGTACCTCTGGGACACACAGAGGAACTGATTCCAACTCAGTGTGGTTTATCTTGGTACCTCTGGGACACACAGAGGAACTGATTCCAACTCAGTGTGGTTTATCTTGGTACCTCTGGGACACACAGAGGAACTGATTCCAACTCAGTGTGGTTTATCTTGGTACCTCTGGGACACACAGAGGAACTGATTCCAACTCAGTGTGGTTTATCTTGGTACCTCTGGGACACACAGAGGAACTGATTCCAACTCAGTGTGGTTTATCTTGGTACCTCTGGGACACACAGAGGAACTGATTCCAACTCAGTGTGGTTTATCTTGGTACCTCTGGGACACACAGAGGAACTGATTCCAACTCAGTGTGGTTTATCTTGGTACCCCTGGGACACACAGAGGAACTGATTCCAACTCAGTGTGGTTTATCTTGGTACCTCTGGGACACACAGAGGAACTGATTCCAACTCAGTGTGGTTTATCTTGGTACCTCTGGGACACACAGAGGAACTGATTCCAACTCAGTGGTTTATCTTGGTACCTCTGGGACACACAAGGAACTGATTCCAACTCAGTGTGGTTTATCTTGGTACCTCTGGGACACACAGAGGAACTGATTCCAGTGTGGTTTATCTTGGTACCTCTGGGACACAGAGGAACTGATTCCAACTCAGTGTTTATCTTGGTACCTCTAGGACACACAGAGGAACTGATTCCAACTCAGTGTGGTTTATCTTGGTACCCCTGGGACACACAGAGGAACTGATTCCAACTCAGTGTGGTTTATCTTGGTACCTCTGGGACACAGAGGAACTGATTCCAACTCAGTGTGGTTTTTATCTTGTTTGCCTCTGGGACACACAAGAGAACTGATTCAACTCAGTGTGGTTTATCTTGGTACCTCTGGGACACACAGAGGAACTGATTCCAACTCAGTGTGGTTTATCTTGGTACCTCTGGGACACACAGAGGAACTGATTCCAACTCAGTGTGGTTTATCTTGGTACCTCTGGGACACACAGAGGAACTGATTCCAACTCAGTGTGGTTTATCTTGGTACCCCTGGGACACACAGAGGAACTGATTCCAACTCAGTGTGGTTTATCTTGGTACCTCTGGGACACACAGAGGAACTGATTCCAACTCAGTGTGGTTTATCTTGGTACCTCTGGGACACACAGAGGAACTGATTCCAACTCAGTGTGGTTTATCTTGGTACCCCTGGGACACACAGAGGAACTGATTCCAACTCAGTGTGGTTTATCTTGGTGGCTCTCTGGGACACACAGAGGGGAACTGATTCCAACTCAGTGTGGTTTATCTTGGTACCCCTGGGACACACAGAGGAACTTGATTCCAACTCAGTGTGGTTTATCTTGGTACCTCTGGGACACACAGAGGACATACAGTCCGATTCCAACTCATGTGGTATCTTGGTACCTCTGGGACACAGAGGAACTGATTCCAACTCAGTGTGGTTTATCTTGGTACCCCTGGGACACACAGAGGAACTGATTCCAACTCAGTGTGGTTTATCTTGGTACCCCTGGGACACACAGAGGAACTGATTCCAACTCAGTGTGGTTTATCTTGGTACCTCTGGGACACACAGAGGAACTGATTCCAACTCAGTGTGGTTTATCTTGGTACCTCTGGGACACACAGAGGAACTGATTCCAACTCAGTGTGGTTTATCTTGGTACCTCTGGGACACACAGAGGAACTGATTCCAACTCAGTGTGGTTTATCTTGGTACC
>NW_025756310.1:0-6670 GCF_021184085.1 Oncorhynchus gorbuscha
CTCTCTCTCTCATGCTCTCTCTCATACTGTCCCATGCCCTCTCCCTCTCTCACTGTCCCATGCTCTCTCTCTCTCTCTCTCTCTCTCTCATCTCTCTCTCTCTCTCTCTCTCTCTCTCTCTCTCTCTCTCTCTCTCTCTCTGTCTCTCTCTCTCTCTCTCATACTGTCTCATGCCTCTCTCTCTATGCTCTCTCTCTTCTCATACTGTCTCTCTCTCTCTCTCTCTCTCATCTCTCTCTCATACTCTCTCTCTCTCATACTGTCCCTCTCTCTCTTCTCTCTCTCTCTCTCTCTCTACTACTGTCCCATATGCCCTCTCTCTCTCTCTCTCTCTCTCTCTCTCTCTCTCTCTCTCTCTCTCTCATTCTCTCTCTCTCTCTCTCTGCTCTCTCTCTCTCTCTCTCTCTCTCTCTCTCTCTCTCTCTCTCTCTCTCTCTCTCTCTCTCTCTCTCTCTCTCATCTGTCTCTCTCTCTCTCTCTGCTCTCTCTCTCTCTCTCTCTCTCTCTCTCTCTCTCTCTCTCTCTCTCTCTCTCTCTCTATGCTCTCTCTCTCTCTCTCTCTCTCTCTCTCTCTCTCTCTCTCATACTGTCTCACTGCTCTCTCTCATACTGTCCCATCTCTCTCTCTCTCTCATCTCTCTCTCTCTCTCTCTCTCTCTCTCTCTACTCTCTCTCTCTCCCATGCTCTCTCTCCTCATACTGCTCTCTCTCTCTCATACTCTCACTCTCTCTCTCTCTCATGCTCTCTCTCATCTGTCCCATCTCTCTCTCTCTCACTGTCCCATGCTCTCTCTCTCTCTCTCTCTCTCTCTCTCTCTCTCTCTCTCTCATGCTCTCTCTCTACTGTCCCATGCCTCTCTCTCTGTCTCTCTCTCTCTCTCTCTACTGCTCTCATGCTCTCTCTCTCATCTCTCTCTCTCATCGCTCTCTCTCTCTCTCTCATTCTCTCTCTCATCTCTCTCTCTCTCTCATCACTCTCTCTCTCTCTCTCTCATCTCTCTCATGTCTCTCTCTCTCTCATACTGTCTCATGCTCTCTCTCATACTGTCCCATGCTCTCTCTCTCATCTCTCTCTCTCTCTCTCTCTCTCTCTCTATGCTCTCTCTCATCTGTCCCATGCTCTCTCTCATACTGTCTCATGCTCTCTCTCTCTCTCCCATGCTCTCTCTCTCTACTCTCTCTCATTCTCTCTCCCATACTGTCCCATTCTCTCTCTCATACTGTCCCATGCTCTCTCTCTCTCTCTTCTCTCTCTCTCTCTCTCTCTCTCTCTCTCTCTCTCTCTCCTCTCTCTCTCTCATGCTCTCTCTCATACTGTCCCATGCCCTCTCTCTCTCTCTCGCTCTCGCTCTCGCTCTCTCTCTCTCTCTCTCTCTCTCTCTCTCTCTCATGCTCTCTCTCATACTGTCCCATGCTCTCTTTAGCTCACTCTGTATCAGATAGTACCAACTGAAATACCCAGCAAGTCTCTGCCTCTTCCTAACTCCATCTTTCTCAATTTAATTTCAATTTAAGGGCTTTATTGGCATGGGAAACATGTTAACATTCCCAAATCAAGTGAAGTAGATAATAAACTAAGAAAATGAACAGTAAACATTACACTCACGAAAGTTCCAAAAATAATAAAGACATTTCAGATGTGTTGTACGATGTGCATAAAGTAAGAACAAAAGGGGAAAATAAATAAACACATGGTTTGTATTTATAGTGGTATCTTTTCTTATGTCAACAGATCTGTGATATCTCTCTCTCTCTCTGGTCTTTGAGACCTAGCCGATAGCATCTATATTTAGTTGTCTTCACAGGCTCAAGTTAATAAAAGGGGTTTTTCACACAGAAAATGACTGCTGTGAACAGCCTGCCTAAAGTGTAATCATATCACTGCTAGAAGAGGAATGGTAGTTCCAGCTGTAACCAACATGATCTTCCATCCTATCACTTGACTTCATCACCTTCTGGTGTGTCATGAGTTCAGAAGGTCGACCGGGCCAAATGCCATAAGACAATGCCGCACCCAGTGAGCAGAGTCAGTCACCTGTTGTACGTCTGATTTCTGTTGATTTGGCCACGTTAGCCAGTTATCCTACGGTAAGGTCTCTTCATGTCTTCAGTGGCATGCCCTCTATCAGACAGAGCGTTATTAGGGTTGCTAGTCTAGTGGATATCTGTAGGTAGGGCCTTCAAAGCTTGGCACAATCTAAAGAGCTCCTGGTAGGATGTATCACTGCTAACCTCTTGGGCCATGTTCAGTTGGGCAAACTGTAGCAAAAATGAAACTATTTTTTATTTGAGAAGCCATTCCACTTCAAACCGTTTTCTCCCTAGTGAACATAACACTTCTCTGGATTTCTCTAGAAGCACGTGTGAGCTGTGAAGTGGATTACGCATCCTAGTATGGTAAGAGTCCTCTCAGACAGAGGGTTTCATCGTACTGTGTAGGAGGCTTAGCCTGGTGTCCCAGATCAGTTCCTGTTGTATAGGCTAGCCAACTCCTTGTCAGTGACAGTTGTAAAGCCTCTCTCTCCTCCTCTATCTCCGTCTCTCTCTCCCTCTGGTGTTTTTCTCTCTCTCAGATGGCAGGGAATGTGGCGAACCTTGTGTATTTCTAGACATCCTGTGGCTGCTGGTGTATGTGTGTTCTCTCTTCTCAGCGTTGCCTCGCACCACGCTAAACTTAGACCCCAAACAAGCAAATAAATGTTTACAGAAATAAACACAAACAGTGGCCAAAAGAGATGGATTTTGCATGAATTACAGTGGGTTTTCTCAACATAAAATGCACCCTCTGTCTAGCTTCAGGAGATGCTAATGATAAGCATGGCAGTGACATGACTACTTTTGGGAGAAAATGACTTAGAATTAGATTTTATCTGCTTTAGTGAATCAAGTCTCTGTCTGTCTGAGGGTCTGTCTCTGTCTGAGGGCTATTGGTCTGTCTCTGTCTGTCTGAGAGCTGTTTGTCTGTCTGTCTGAGGGCTGTTGGTCTGTCTCTGTCTGTCTGAGAGCTGTTTGTCTGTCTGTCTGAGGGCTGTTGGTCTGTCTCTGTCTGTCTGAGAGCTGTTTGTCTGTCTGTCTGAGAGCTGTTTGTCTGTCTGTCTGAGGGCTGTTGGTCTGTCTCTGTCTGTCTGAGAGCTGTTTGTCTGTCTGTCTGAGGGCTGTTGGTCTGTCTCTGTCTGTCTGAGAGCTGTTTGTCTGTCTGTCTGAGGGCTGTTGGTCTGTCTCTGTCTGTCTGAGAGCTGTTGGTCTGTCTGTCTGTCTGTCTGTCTGAGGGCTGTTGGTCTAGCTGTCTGTCTGAGTGCTGTTGGTCTAGCTGTCTGTCTGAGGGCTGTTGGTCTAGCTGTCTGTCTGAGGGCTGTTGGTCTAGCTGTCTGTCTGAGGGCTGTTGGTCTAGCTGTCTGTCTGAGAGCTGTTGGTCTGAGGTCTGTTGGTCTAGCTGTCTGTCTGAGGGCTGTTGGTCTAGCTGTCTGTCTGAGAGCTGTTGGTCTGAGGTCTGTTGGTCTAGCTGTCTGTCTGAGGGCTGTTGGTCTAGCTGTCTGTCTGAGGGCTGTTGGTCTAGCTGTCTGTCTGAGTCGCTGTTGGTCTAGCTGTCTGTCTGAGGGCTGTTGGTCTAGCTGTCTGTCTGAGGGCTGTTGGTCTAGCTGTCTGTCTGAGGGCTGTTGGTCTAGCTGTCTGTCTGAGGGCTGTTGGTCTAGCTGTCTGTCTGAGGGCTGTTGGTCTGAGGGCTGTTGGTCTGGCTGTCTGTCTGAGGGCTGTTGGTCTAGCTGTCTGTCTGAGGGCTGTTGGTCTAGCTGTCTGTCTGAGGGCTGTTGGTCTAGCTGTCTGTCTGAGGGCTGTTGGTCTAGCTGTCTGTCTGAGGGCTGTTGGTCTAGCTGTCTGTCTGAGGGCTGATGGTCTAGCTGCCTGTCTGAGGGCTGTTGGTCTAGCTGTCTGTCTGAGGGCTGTTGGTCTAGCTGTCTGTCTGAGGTCTGTTGGTCTAGCTGTCTGTCTGAGGGCTGTTGGTCTAGCTGTCTGTCTGAGGGCTGTTGGTCTAGCTGTCTGTCTGAGGGCTGTTGGTCTAGCTGTCTGTCTGAGGGCTGTTGGTCTAGCTGTCTGTCTGAGGGCTGTTGGTCTAGCTGTCTGTCTGAGGGCTGCAGCTGAAGGATCTAGGCTGTGCAGTGTGTACCCATCCCCACCCTGCGAGAGCGAGAGAGAGAATTACACTGTCATTTGTTTGGAGACGTGTGCTGGGTGTTTCTTGTTTTACACTCTCCTGTGTACATGAGCTCTCAGCAGTCCCCCTACTCTCGCTCTCTCTCGCATTTAAACTAAGACTTGGTTTACATTAGGATGCATTTGAGCACTGTGTTGTTGAAGAAAACCGTCAGTGGTTGTAAACCGTCACCCATTATTATGGAGCCTTGAGAGTCCTTCTTTATAATATCAAATCAAATCAAATCAAATTTATTTATATAGCCCTTCGTACATCAGCTGATATCTCAAAGTGCTGTACAGAAACCCAGCCTAAAACCCCAAACAGCAAACAATGCAGGTGTAAAAGCACGTTGTAGTCTGTTGTAACCATGTGGTTGTTGACCTCTGGACTTCCTCTCTGCCTCCTGTTGTACAAGTTGTCATTCACATTTTTGCGCACAGGCCTAAATCATGCATTGGGAGATACAAGATTTATGGGAAAATGGGAGTGGGCCTTGTCCAACCACAGTCAGTCAATCACTCAAAATGGGATCTGATGTCCTGCATGTAAGAGAACAGCTCTGTGTGTATCCAGTAAGTGAATTCCCATCCCTTGTGTCAGCAGTAGCAGCTTTCATTTCATGCCAACAGAGAAATCTGCAAGAACAGGGCTAATGGGAATCACAAGCATCCCCTGCTGCGTGTTATGAACCCACCGTTTTAATCCCAATTTCTCCTGAGTGGCCTGCCTTCCTCGGGGTCCTGCCTACCTTCCTCGGGGTCCTGCCTACCTTCCTCGGGACCCTGCCTACCTTCCTAAGGGTCCTGCCTACCTTCCTCGGGGTCCTTCCTACCTTCCTCGGGGTCCTGCCTACCTTCCTCGGGGTCCTGCCTACCTTCCTCGGGGTCCTGCCTACCTTCCTCGGGGTCCTGCCTACCTTCCTCGGGGTCCTGCCTACCTTCCTCGGGGTCCTGCCTACCTTCCTCGGGGTCCTGCCTACCTTCCTCGGGGTCCTGCCTACCTTCCTCGGGGTCCTGCCTACCTTCCTCGGGGTCCTGCCTACCTTCCTCGGGGTCCTGCCTGCCATCCTCGGGGCCGGGCCCTGCCTGCCTTCCTCTGGGTCCTGCCTGCCATCCTGGGGGCCCTGCCTGCCTTCCTCTGGGTCCGGCCTGCTCCCATACACTAGTGTATGTGTCTGAATGCTCTGAACAAGAGAGCCTCCAGGTGGCTGGGGCTCTAGTAGGTCTTTTCTTCAGGGGCCCCACTACTGCCGTCCCCTAGCCTTACCCTCAATTCAATTTGTCCTCTATTAATATGTCACTTTGTTCACGCCTCGTGTTGCACACGGTTCAGGTTTAATCTGATAAATGTGGTGGTTAGGGGACGCTTTCCTCCTTCCTGTCAGAGGTAGATGTGGGGGGTGGAAAGTAAAAGCTGATTGGCCGTGCTGCACGAACACACACACACACACACACACACACACACACACACACACACACACACACACACACACACACACACACACACACACACACACACACACACACACACACACACACACAGAGCTGTCACTCTTCTCTCATGCCTCTGAGCCCATGTAAATAAATAGTTCTTCAAACACAAAGAAGGTAATGGTTGAGTTATTCATGTAGTCAGCCACTTTAAAGCTGCTGCTACCATGTTTACTGATTCAACTGAAATGTGGTGTGGCTGTCACAGGAAATCAAAGTCCCACCACTGGTTTTTCAGGACCAGGAGTTTGAGCTTTAAGCCAGATGTGACTAAGGACAGGTCATGTGACTCAGGAAGAGTGTTTGGGTAGCAGCCTGGCTGAACTGCTTGTATTTCAGGCCTGTGGATCCGGTCCCCTTGTCCCCAGCATCAGCCTCTGGGAGAGGATCACCTTGAACAACACAACGCAGCACAGCGATACATCACGCATCACAATTAAACATGCAGCACAACAGCAGACAAGGCGCGTGTACCTTCACAAGGCCCAGAAATTAACATGGCCTTCCTGCTATGTCAGTTCTAGAGGAAACCCAGACTCCTCAGACCAGCCGAAGCTGTGGAGACGAAAGCGTGTCATTAGCCCCTGTCTTACCGCCTTACCCTGTGTGCTCGGCTGATCCAGTACGGGGAATTATTGTGTCGACAAGGTGTCACATTCTCCCCCTGCCTCCAGGGCTCAGAGAACAGGGCCGGGGTTAACTTGGCGCTCAGAGAACAGGGCCGGGGTTAATCTCGAGCGCTCAGAGAACAGGGCCGGGGTTAACTCGGGCGCTCAGAGAACAGGGCCGGGGTTAACTCGGGCGCTCAGAGAACAGGGCCGGGGTTAACTCGGGCGCTCAGAGAACAGGGCCGGGGTTAGCTCCGGGCGCTCAGAGAACAGGGCCGGGGTTAACTCGGGCGCTCAGAGAACAGGGCCGGGGTTAACTCGGGCGCTCAGAGAACAGGGCCGGGGTGCTCGGGCGCTCAGGAGAACAGGGCCGGGGTTAA
>NW_025756311.1:0-6670 GCF_021184085.1 Oncorhynchus gorbuscha
TCCCTCCCTCCCTCCCTCCCTCCCTCCCTCCCCTCCCTCCCTCCCTCCCTCCCTCCCTCCCTCCCTCCCTCCCCTCCCTCCCTCCCTCCCTCCCTCTCTCCCTTATAGCTCTGCCAGTCTAGAGATCTGTCTGTCTGTCTGTCTGTCTGTCTGTCTGTCTGTCTGTCTGTCTGTCTGTCTGTCTGTCTGTCTGTCTGTCTGTCTGTCTGTCTGTCTGTCTGTCTGTCTGTCTGTCTCTCTCTCTCTCTCTCTCTCTCTCTCTCTCTCTCTCTCTCTCTCTCTCATCCAGACCGACTTATTTTTAATTACTGCATTCATCTTGCTGGTTGAGATAACCACATATCACAGTCGTAGCCAGTACATTTTCCTTCAATAAATTAGTTATTAGCAACTTTAGTGCTTGTAGGAAGATACCTTTTGTTGGTGGGAGGAGAGGGGCGTGAGATTCATTTTTAAGATACAATTTGAGAAGAGGTAGGATTTCAGACATTTTTAGGGACTCTTCTATCCTGGCTACAGGGGAAGTTGGTTACACCATTTTTAAAAACATATTTTTTACCTTCATTTAACAGTGGGTTAACTGGTCTAGGAACAGTGGGTTAACTGGTCTAGGAACAGTGGGTTAACTGGTCTAGGAGCAGTGGGTTAGCTGGTCCTGAACAGTGGGTTAACTGGTCTAGAACAGTGGGTTAACTTTGGTCTAGGAACAGTGGGTTAACTGGTCTAGGAGCAGTGGGTTAACTGGTCTAGGAACAGTGGGTTAACTGGTCTAGGAACAGTGGGTTAACTGGTCTAGGAACAGTGGGTTAACTGACCTAGGAACAGTGGGTTAACTGGTCTAGGAACAGTGGGTTGCTGACCTAGGAACTGTGGAACAGTGGTTTAACTGACTAGGAACTGTGGAGTTGCTGGTCCTAGGAACAGTGGGTTAACTGACCTAGGAACTGTGGAACAGTGGTTTAACTGACCTAGGAACTGTGGGTTAACTGGTCTAGGAACAGTGGGTTAACTGACCTAGGAACAGTGGGTTAACTGACCTAGGAACTGTGGAACAGTGGTTTAACTGACCTAGGAACTGTGGGTTAACTGGTCTAGGAACAGTGGGTTAACTGGTCTAGGAACAGTGGGTTAACTGGTCTAGGAACAGTGGGTTAACTGGTCTAGGAACAGTGGGTTAACTTCCCTAGGAACAGTGGGTTAACTGCCCTAGGAACTGTGGAACAGTGGTTTAACTGACCTAGGAACAGTGGGTTAACTGGTCTAGGAACATTGGGTTAACTGGTCTCGGAACAGTGGGTTAACTGGTCTAGGAACAGTGGGTTAACTGACCTAGGAACAGTGGGTTAACTGACCTAGGAACAGTGGGTTAACTGGTCTAGTAACAGTGAGTTAACTGGTCTAGTAACCGTGAGTTAACTGGTCTAGTAACAGTGGGTTAACTGGTCTAGGAACAGTGGGTTAACTGACCTAGGAACAGTGGGTGAACTGACCTAGGAACAGTGGGTTAACTGACCTAGGAACAGTGGGTTAACTGACCTAGGAACAGTGGGTTAAAACTGACCTAGGAACAGTGGGTTAACTGCCTTGTTCAGGGGCAGAATGACATATTTGTACCTTTTCAGCTCGAGGGTTTGAACAAAGGGGTGCCGGGACAGACAAGAGCTTGGACTGGGCTGTGCGGAAGCTGACCTCCCATAGGGGTGGGAGGACCAAGAGACCAGAGGTGGCGGACTGCCTGGGTTAGGCGGTAGGTTTGAGCATAGACCGACGGTAGGGAGATGTAGTTCTTCTTGCTACTCCGTAGGTAGACACCATAGTCTTGTAGTGGATGCGAGCTTCGACTGGAAGCCAGAGGAGCGGGGTGACATGGGAGAATTTGAGAAGGTTTGAAGGCACAAGCGGGGATCTCAACCAACAGAGAGTAGCAGTCGTCCAGACGGGAGAGGACAAGTGTCTGGATTAGAAACAGTGCTGCTTCCTGTGTGACGGAAGGCTGGTACTCTACGGATGTCGTACAGCATGAACCGGCATGAACTAGTCACTGCTTTGATGTCTGCAGAAAACGACAGGGTGTTGTCCAGGGTCACGCCAAGGTTCTTTGTACTCTGGGAGGGGACTATCTCTCTCTTTCTCTCTCCCCCTCGTCTTTGTAAAACAGCAGTACAGCAGCTTGCACTCTGGGTGGGGGCTAGTTCTCTCTCTCTCTCTCTCTCTCTCTCTCTCTCTCTCTCTCTCTCTCTCTCTCTCTCGCTCTCTCGCTCTCTCCTCTCTCTCTCTCTCTCTCTCTCTCTCTCTCTCTCTCACTCTCTTCTCTCTCTCTCTCTCTCTCTCTCTCTCTCTCTCTCTCTCTCGTCTCTCTCTCTCTCTCTCTCTGCTCTCTCTCTCTCTCTCTCTCTCTCTCTCTCCCTCTCGCTCTCTCTCTCTCTCTCTCTCTCTCTCTCTCTCTCTCTCTCTCTCCCTCTCTCTCTCTCTCTCTCTCTCTCTCTCTCTCTCTCTCTCTCTCTCTCTCTCTCTCTCTCTCTCTCTCTCTCGCATTCTACTCCCATCCACCCTCTCTTTGTTTCTGTCTCTTCCTGAGTGGTGATAGCTCTTTATCTCCGTTGGGAAAGGCTGTTTCTTCTTACAACAACAACCTCAGTCTTTGCAATGTTACGATGTTACAATGTTACAATGTTACAATGTTACAATGTTACGATGTTACAATGTTACGATGTTACAATGTTACAATGTTACGATGTTACAATGTTACGATGTTACAATGTTACAATGCAAAGCCTGTGTCCCAACCGGCACCCTATTGGCCACATGGCCCCGTTCAAAGGTAGTGCACTATCAAGGGAATAGGGGGCCATTTGGGATGTAGTTGTATCAATTCATCATGTTTCTTAGATGACAGTACGTGTATAGTGAATACAAAATAACATGAAAAACCAGAAAACATGCAGTACATCAATAACCCCCCTCCCATAAAGCTGTTGTAGACTATAACCCCCCATAAATCATGTTGTAGACTATAGCCCCCATAAAGCTGTTGTAGACTATAGCCCCCCTAAAGATGTCGTAGACTATAACCCCCATAAAGCTGTTGTAGACTATAGCCCCCCATAAAGATGTTGTAGACTATAGCACCCCCCCAATAAAGCTGTTGTAGACTATTGCCCCCATAAAGATGTCGTAGACTATAACCCCCCATGAAGCTGTTGTAGACTATTGCCCCCCATAAAGATGTCGTGAGACAATAACCCCCCATAAAGCTGTTGTAGACTATAACCCACCATAAAGCTGTTGTAGACTATAGCCCCCATAAATCTGTTGTAGACTATACCCCCATAAAGCTGTTGTAGACTATAGCCCCCCATAAAGATGTTGTAGACTATAGCCCCCACCATAATTCTGTTGTAGACTATAGCCCCCCCATAAAGCTGTTGTAGACTATAACCCCCATAAAGATGTTGTAGACTATAGCCCCCCATAAAGATGTTGTAGACTATAGCCCCCCATAAAGATGTTGTAGACTATAGTCCCCCCATAAAGATGTTGTAGACTATAGCCCCCCATAAAGATGTTGTAGACTATAGTCCCCCATAAAGATGTTGTAGACTATAGTCCCCCCATAAAGCTGTTGTAGACTATAGGCCCCCATAAAGATGTTGTAGACTATAGTCCCCCATGAAGCTGTTGTAGACTATAGCCCCCCATGAAGCTGTTGTAGACTATAGCCCCCCATAAAGATGTTGTAGACTATAGTCCCCCATAAAGATGTTGTAGACTATAGCCCCCCATGAAGCTGTTGTAGACTATAGCCCCCCATAAAGATGTTGTAGACTATAGCCCCCATAAAGATGTTGTAGACTATAGCCCCCCATGAAGCTGTTTGTGAGACTATAGTCCCCCATAAAGATGTTGTAGACTATAGCCCCCCATGAAGCTGTTGTAGACTATAGCCCCCATAAAGATGTTGTAGACTATAGTCCCCCATAAAGATGTTGTAGACTATAGCCCCCCATAAAGATGTTGTAGACTATAGTCCCCCATAAAGATGTTGTAGACTATAGCCCCCCATAAAGATGTTGTAGACTATAGTCCCCCATAAAGATGTTGTAGACTATAGCCCCCCATAAAGCTGTTGTAGACTATAGTCCCCCATAAAGATGTTGTAGACTATAGCCCCCCATGAAGCTGTTGTAGACTATAGTCCCCCATAAAGATGTTGTAGACTATAACCCCCATAAAGATGTTGTAGACTATAGCCCCCCATAAAGATGTTGTAGACTATAGCCCCCCATAAAGATGTTGTAGACTATAGCCCCCCATAAAGATGTTGAAGACTGTTAAATCTGTAGACTATAGCTGTTGTAGACTATAGCTGTTGTAGACTATAATCTGTAGACTGTAGCTGTTGTAGACTATAGCTGTTGTAGACTATAATATGTAGACTGTAGCTGTTGTAGACTATAATCTGTAGACTGTAGCTGTTGTAGACTATAATCTGTAGACTGTAGCTGTTGTAGACTATAGCTGTTGTAGACTATAATCTGTAGACTGTAGCTGTTGTAGACTATAATCTGTAGACTGTAGCTGTTGTAGACTATAGCTGTTGTAGACTATAGCTGTTGTAGACTATAGCTGTTGTAGACTATAGTTGTTGTAGACTATAGTTGTTGTAGACTATAGCCCCCATAAAGATGTTGTAGACTATAGCCCCCCCCCATAAAGATGTTGAAGACTGTTAAATCTGTAGACTGTAGCTGTTGTAGACTATAGCTGTTGTAGACTATAGCTGTTGTAGACTATAGCTGTTGTAGACTGTAGCTGTTGTAGACTGTAGCTGTTGTAGACTATAGCTGTTGTAGACTGTAGCTGTTGTAGACTATAGCTGTTGTAGACTGTAGCTGTTGTAGACTGTAGCTGTTGTAGACTATAGCTGTTGTAGACTGTAGCTGTTGTAGACTGTAGCTGTTGTAGACTATAGCTGTTGTAGACTATAGTTGTTGTAGACTATAACCCCCCATGAAGCTGTTGTAGACTGTTAAATCTGTAGACTATAGTTGTTGTAGACTATAATCTGTAGACTGTAGCTGTTGTAAACTAGTATAATCTATAGACTATAGTTGTTGTAGATTGTATAATCTGTAGACTATAACATTTACATTACATTTAAGTCATTTAGCAGACGCTCTTATCCAGAGCGATTTACAACTGTTGTAGACTGTATAATCTGTAGACTATAGCTGTTGTAGACTGTATAATATGTAGACTATAGCTGTTGTAGACTGTATAATCTGTAGACTATAGCTGTTGTAGACTGTATAATATGTAGACTATAGCTGTTGTAGACTGTATAATATGTAGACTATAGTTGTTGTAGACTGTATAATCTGATCTGTAGACTATAGCTGTTGTAGACTGTATAATCTGTAGACTGCTAAATTCAGGATGGTGTCTTGCAATGTTCTGAATTGTTGTTTTGCTGCTAATAAATGTTGTTAAATGGGATTTGGGGTATTTCTTAGATTATGTTGCTGTTGATGTGTCTGCGTGCGTGTGTGTGTGTGTGTGTGTGTGTGTGTGTGTGTGTTTACATTTCTGTGTTTTTCAATTGAGAAAATGGAAGTTGTCACCTTGGCAACCACTTAACATGTTTGAATGAGTCTAAGCCAATTATAAAACAGAACACAAATACACACGCCAGTATGTGTGTTTCCATGACGGCTGGTTAGTGAGTGTGTGTCAGTCTGTTTCCATGATGGCTGGTTAGTGAGTGTGTGTCCTTCTGACTGTTTCCATGACGGCTGGTTAGTGAGTGTGTGTCCTTCTGTTTCCATGACGGCTGGTTAGTGAGTGTGTGTCCTTCTGTTTCCATGACGGCTGGTTAGTGGGTGTGTGTCCTTCTGTTTCCATGACGGCTGGTTAGTGGGTGTGTGTCCTTCTGTTTCCATGACGGCTGGTTAGTGAGTGTGTGTACGTCTGTTTCCATGACAGCTGGTTAGTGAGTGTGTGTCCTTCTGACTGTTTCCATGACGGCTGGTTAGTGAGTGTGTGTCCTTCTGACTGTTTCCATGACGGCTGGTTAGTGAGTGTGTGTCCTTCTGTTTCCATGATGGCTGGTTAGTGAGTGTATGTCCTTCTGTCTGTTTCCATGACGGCTGGTTAGTGAGTGTGTGTCCTTCTGTTTCCATGACGGCTGGTTAGTGAGTGTGTGTACGTCTGTTTCCATGACGGCTGGTTAGTGAGTGTGTGTCCTTCTGACTGTTTCCATGATGGCTGGTTAGTGGGTGTGTGTCCTTCTGTTTCCATGACGGCTGGTTAGTGGGTGTGTGTCCTTCTGTTTCCATGACGGCTGGTTAGTGAGTGTGTGTCAGTCTGTATCCGTGACGGCTGGTTAGTGAGTGTGTGTCCTTCTGTTTCCATGACGGCTGGTTAGTGAGTGTGTGTCCTTCTGACTGTTTCCATGACGGCTGGTTAGTGAGTGTGTGTCCTTCTGTTCCCATGACGGCTGGTTAGTGGGTGTGTGTCCGTCTGTTTCCATGACGGCTGGTTAGTGAGTGTGTGTCCGTCTGTTTCCATGACGGCTGGTTAGTGAATGTGTGTCCGTCTGTTTCCATGACGGCTGGTTAGTGAGTGTGTGTCCTTCTGTTTCCATGACGGCTGGTTAGTGGGTGTGTGTCAG
>NW_025756312.1:0-6670 GCF_021184085.1 Oncorhynchus gorbuscha
TTAGTCTTTAGCTAAAGCAAGCCTATGATATGAAGGCAGTGCGCACCGGCGCCCCAACTGACTCCGACAGTTAACTTGAGGTGATGAAGAATGTTTCAGGCCTACCAGAGTTACTCCAATATTCTAACAATATAATGCTTATCTCTGTATAAACTATTCTGATAAAAAATGAACGACTTAACCTCCTGTAAGTCTGTATGTCTATTTATAGCCATCTGACAAAGAAATGCATGTCTGTTACAGTATGCCACTGGCATATCTCTAGCTCTGTGGGGATAGGCCTAAGCTTCTCTTCCTTATAGAGGCTAAATCTTTTTTAAATGTTAATGTTATGCAGGTGAATGAGGACCCAAAAGCGACTTGGCGAAAACAGAGTTTTTAATCCAGTAAAGTTACTTTACAAACAAAAGGCATAATACTACTCGTAATGACGAGAACCGACTGGAGACTTGATCAAGAACTGCAGGTTGCCTCGGGAAGGCACTTGAACGTAGCAGACTCAGACACCTGCTCACCACGCAGCATCTGAGGGAAACACGACACGACAGGGCAATACATAGACACAGCACGGTGAACAATAGACAAGGATCCGACAGGACAGGAACGGAAAACAAGGGAAGAAATAGGGACTCTAATCAGGGGAAAAGATAAGGAACAGGTGTGGGAAGACTAAATGATGATTAGGGGAATAGGAACAGCTGGGAGCAGGAACGGAACGATAGAGAGAGGAGAGAGAGGGAGGGGGAGAGAGAGGGATAGAAAAAGGGAACGAACCTAATAAGACCAGCAGGGGGAAACGAACAGAAGGGAAAGCATAATGACAAGACAATCTAAGACAAAACATGACAGTTAATATCATACGGTGGACACCTAAGCCTATCGGCCTATGCCTATACCCTCCGGAAGACCTTGAACGGCCCCACAAAGCCGGAGCTCAGCTCTTTACAGAACAGGCGGAGTGGGAGGTTCCTGGTGGAGAGCCAGACACGATCACCAGGATGGAACACAGGATCCTCACTGCGGTGGCGATCCGCCTGCTCCTTCTGCCGGCAGATGGCACGCTGGAGCCTCACGTGGGTATTGTTCCAAAACTCTTCTGCGTGCCTGAACCACTCGTCCATCGCAGGTGCTTCGGTTTGGCTAGGGGTCCACGGAGCCAGGGCTGGCTGATAACCCAGAACACACTGGAAGAGAGTCAGCCCGGTGGAGGAGTGACGCATTGACTTCTGGTTGTACTCCGCCCAAGTAAGGAATCGGGCAGACTCCCTCTGCCGGTCCTGGCAATGACTCCTCAGGAACCTCCCCAGCTCCTGGTTCATCCTGCCCGAGGGTGGTACCCAGAAGTGAGGCTGACTGTGATCCCCAGCATCTCCATGAAGGATTTCCATACCCGTGATGTGAATAAGGGCCACGGTCGGAGACGATGTCCTCTGGAAGGCCATAGAGCCGGAAGACCTGCTGGAACAGTGCCTCAGCAACCTGGAGAGAGGTAGGCACACCAGAGAGAGGGCCGCTGAGGCACGGGAAAGGGAAGGAGTTTCGCTGCTGGAGCGTGCCGGGGAGATTGTGTTTGGACACATACAGAGCATGAATTGACATAGCGGGTGACGTCCTGTGCCAAGGTGGTCCACCATTACTTCACAGAGATGGATGAAATAGTGCGGGTAATACCTGGATGTCCAGCGGCAAGGGATGTGTGTGCCCAGATCAATTCCTGACCTCCGTGGGGACACACAGATTCACTTAAGAAGGTAGGTAGTGTCATGGAAATATTGAATCAAATATTTCTCAGATCCCGGAACTCGTAAATTCAAATAGACTTTATTACAAAAGTTACAGAAGCCGAGCAATTCCATGGAACAACTGAATTTTCTTGTTACAGACCTCAGGCTTTATAGGTAGGTCCACCTTCAAATTACACACGTGGTCACTCCCTCCATGATGATTAACACCCCTTGGCCTCTCGCCAACATGATCTTCTTATCCCAATTCTCGCTTGTTAACACCCACATCTGCTCAGTTTAGATTATGGTGGTGACGCGCCATAGTGTTCATACAAAGAAATAATACATTTATTGCATATACAGCTGAAGTCGGAAGTTTACATACACCTTAGCCAAATACATTTAAAAACTCAGTTTTTTCACAACTCCCTGTTTTAGGTCAGCTAGGATTACCACTTTATTTTAAGAATGTGAAATGTCAGAATAGTAGATAATAGATTTATTTCAGATTTAATTTCTTTCATCACATTGGGTGGGGCAGAGGTTTACATACACTCTATTAGTAGTTGGTAGCATTGCCTGTAAATTGTTTAACTTTGGTCAAACGTTTCGGGTTGCCTTCCACAAGCTTCCCACAATAAGTTGAGTGAATTTTGACCCATTCCTCCTGACCGAGCTGGTGTAACTGAGTCAGGTTTGTCGGCCTCCTTGCTCACAGACACTTTTTCAGTTCTACTCACACATTTTCTATAGGATTGAGGTCAGGGCTTTGTGATGGCCACTCCACTACCTTGACTTTGTTGCCATAACTTTGGAAGTATGCTTGGGGTCATTGTCCATTTTGAAGACCCATTTGCGAACAAGCTTTAACTTCCTGACTGATGTCTTGAGATGTTGCTTCAATATATCCACATAATATTCCTCCCTCATGATGCCATCGATTTTGTGAAGTGCACCAGTCCTTCCTGCAGCAAAGCACCCCTACAACATGATGCTGCCACACCCGTGCCTCATGGTTGGGATGGTGTTCTTCGGCTTGCAAGCCTCCCTCTCTTTCCTCCAAACATGATGATGTTCATTATGGCCAAACAGTTCTATTTTTATTTCATCAGACCAGGACATTTCTCCAAAAAGTATGATCTTTGTCCCCATGTGCAGTTGCAAACTGTAGTCTGGTTTTTTTATGGTGGTTTTGGAGCAATGGCTTCTTCCTTGCTGAGTGGCCTTTCAGGTTATGTCGATATAGGACTCGTTTTTACTGTGGATATAGATACTTTTGTACCTGTTTCCTCCAGCATCTTCACAAGGTCCTTTGCTGTTATTCTGGGATTGATTTGCACTTTTCGAACCAAAGTACATTCATATCTAGGAGACCGCGTATGACGGCTGTGCAGTCCCATGGTGTTTATACTTACTTGTGTCATGCACAGAGTAGATGTCCTAACCGACTTGCCAAAACTATAGTTTGTTAACAAGAAATTTGTGGAGTGGTTGAAACACGAGTTTTAATGACTCAAACCTAAGTGTTTGTAAACTGAGCTCAGCCTTTATTCTGCTTACACATGTCTATTAATTAACCCTATGTTTTCTGTCTCAATATTTCTGGGAGAACAGTCTAGATACTGGAAAATCACCCATGGTCATTCATTTTTACCTACAGCAGCATGCACAGTTTCCCTCTCCAGAGCCTGGCGGATGTCCACATCTATGTCCCAAAACACGGGACCAACAATATGGGAGGACAGAATGGTGGGTTCTCACAGGACTCTCAATCGATGTGGAACCACAAGGTAAGGGAAAACAGGTCTGACATCCGGGTGCTCATGCAGTGATTTTCATCCTCAACCAGGAGATGATGGGGACAGAAAGTTGGAGGCATGGGAGGCCGAAGAGGACTTTGTGTACGGGAGCCATGGTGATCAGGAAGGGAAGGCTTTCTCGGTGCCAGGGTGCAACAGTGAGGATGAGTGGTGCTGTGCTGTGCGTGATAATGCCGGATCCCAAGAGTCATTTATCCAAGGCTTGAACTGGAAAAGGAGAGGAGAGCGGGTACTTGGGAGGTTCAGGGAGGAGACCAGAGCCTGGTCGATGCAATTCCCAGCAGCACCGGAGTCCACCAGAGCTGTGGAGACATCTAAGGAACAGCCAACCAGTCAAATTTAAACCAGGAATGGTTTGGTGGAAAACGATGAAGGAATAATCACGCCTACTCTGGGAGACAGAGAATCACGGGCGTCCCTCTGCCCCAGTGGACTTTGGGTTAGGACGCACCGGATACCCCTTCTGTGACCTATATCTCCATAGGTTCAGGCTCTGCCTCAGGATGGCCAGAGAAGGAGAGTGAAGAGAGAGATGGTTGTCCAGACGTATGGCCTTTGCGATGAGCGTGTCCTTGTTAAAGGTTGTCGTCCTGGCATGCCAACTCCGTCTGGGCCTCCTTGCGCAGTCCACTTCAGAAGCGGGAGTAGACGTGACAATTATGCCTGCTCATCATGGTTCACCAACAGCTCCAAACATCTAAAGAATAAACTACAGATTCGGGTTTCATATTTTCCCTGTATTTTACAAATGTTCCATCCCGAGAATAATCACTTTTCTACCTGGTAACCTGGTATTTCCAGTCCAAACCGGAAGTGTCATTATAAAGCATATGTCTGGATTTAATTAGAGATTTGATCCGCATGACAAGTCTGATGCTACCTGAGGCTGATAAGCCATACATTAAATACATTTTATTATCCCTACATCAGACATTTTGTGAGCCCAAGCCCATAAAAGGCCAAATGATTATGCCTTTGTCCAATATGTAACCTATTTGTCACGATTGTTGTATAAATGAGTGGACCAAGGCGCAGCGTGAGTACAGTTCCACATATTTATTATAGTGAACCTTCAAAACAACAAAGAATTAACGAACGTGCAGTACGTAGTGCACATAGGCACTAAACAAAAGAATATCCCACAACGCAGGTGGGAAAAGGGACACACTAAGTATGATCCCCAATTAGAGGCAATGATATTCAGCTGCCTCCAACTGGGAACCATATTCACACACCAACATAGAACGATAATAACTAGAAAACCCCCCTAGTCACGCTCTAACCTATTACACCATAGAGAACCCCGTGAGCTCTCTATGGTCAGGGCGTGACACTATGATAGGATACTGCACATTAAGCATGACAAAAAAACATAAACGCCCATAGATGTAGCTATGCTTTCTTGGGTAAGTAAATGAAACAAGCTCCAGTAAGCTAATATTTTTGACTATGGACTGTATTACTGTATTGTTTTATACTGTATTATATGGATTGGAATAACGCACCTCTTTCAAACCCTGAACTTGGGAGAGAGCGTGTGATGCTGGTGCAGAACATGCATCCTGCAAAGTTTACAATTATAGGCTAGCAAATTTGAAATATAATAGGGCCTATTTTACATTTGTAAAATTAGTAGGTTGATGCATGAATACCTTTCACAATATTTCCCATAATGTTGTGTGACGTGTATATTAGCTTACCTCTATCTAGTGTTGCTTCATTCCTTCCTACCTTTCAACAGTTAGCCTAAATGAAATGTTTAGTTGTCCTGATCTTTATCATTGTAATGGCATTCTTGAATAATATAGGACTAGATAAAGATGCAGATGGCTTTCTTTTCTCTTCACGAAGAGTGAATGGTTATGGGTCTGAACAAATAATGGCTATAGCCTAGCCTAATGGAAATAAGTCCCCAACTTTGTTGTGCAATCTACAGTACCAGTCAAAAGTTAACACACCTACTCATTCAAGGGTTTTTCCTTAATTATCACTATTTTCTACATTTTAGATTAATAGTGAAGACATCAATACTAGGATATAACACATATGGAATCATGTAGTAACCCAAAAAGTGTTAAACAAATAAAAATATATATTATATTTGAGATTCCTCAAAGTAGCTACCCTTGACAGCCTTGATGACAGCTTTGCACACTCTTGGCATTCTCTCAACCAGCTTCATAAGGTAATCACCTGGAATTGTCACCTGCATTTCAATTAACATGTGTGCCTTGATTTGTGGAATTTCTTTCCTTCTTAATGCATTTGAGCCAATCAGTTGTGTTGTGATAAGGTAGGGGGGTATACAGAAGAAAGCCCTATTTGGTAAAAGACCAAGTCCATATTATGGCAAGAACAGCTCAAATAAGCAAAGAAACAACAGTTCATCATTACTTTAAGACATGAAGTCAGTCAATCTGGAACATTTCTGGAACTTTGAAAGTTTCTTCAAGTGCAGTCGCAAAAACCATCATGGTGAAACTAGCTCCCATGAGGACCGCCACAGGAATGGAAGACCCAGAGTTACCACTGCTGCAGAGGATAAGTTCATTAGAGTTAACTGCACCCCAGATTGCAGCCCAAATAAATGCTTCACAGAGTTCAAGTAACAGACACACCTCAGCATCAACTGTTTAGAGGAGACTGCGTGAATCAGGCCTTCATGGTCAAAATGCTGCAAAGAAACCACTACTAAAGAACACCAATAAGAAGAGACGTGCTTGGGGCAAGAAACATGAGCAATGACATTAGACCGGTGGAAATCTGTCCTTTGGTCTGGGTGAGTCCAAATTTGAGATTTTTGGTTCCAACCACCGTGGAACGGATGATCTCCACATGTGTGATCCCACCGTGAAGCATGGAGGAGACAGTGTGATGGTGTGGGGGTGCTTTGCTGTTGACACTGTCTGTGATTCATTTAGAATTCAGGCACACTTAACCAGCATGGCTACCACAGTATTCTGCAGCTATACACCATCCCATCTGGTTTGCGCTTAGTGGGACCTCATTTTTTCCCAACAGGACAATGGCCCAAAACACACCTCCCAGGCTGTGTAAGGGCTATTTGACTAAGAAAGAGGGGGATTGAGTGCTGCATCAGATGACCTGGCCTCCACAATCACCCGA
>NW_025756313.1:0-6668 GCF_021184085.1 Oncorhynchus gorbuscha
AGCCCCCGAATAGCAGCACTGTAGAAACTATTACACTCAGCGGAACGACTTGATTAGTGTAGTGTCAACAACGCAGCCACTGCCAGCTAGCCTACAAAGTCAACAAACGTAGCCACTGCCAGCTAGCCTACTTCAGCAGTACTGTATCATTTTAATCATTTTAGTCAATAAGATTCTTACTACGTAAAGCTTAACTTTCTGAACATTCGAGACGTGTAGTCCACTTGTCATTCCAATCTCCTTGCATTAGTGTAGCCTCTTCTGTAGCCTGTCAACTATGTGTCTGTCTATCCCTGTTCTCTCCTCTCTGCATAGACCATACAAACGCTCCACACCGGCGTGGCGCTGCCACCCAATCCTGGTGGTCCCAGCGCGCACGACCCATGTGGAGTTCCAGGTCTCCGGTAGCCTCTGGAACTGCCGATCTGCGGCCAACAAGGCAGAGTTCATCTCAGCCTATGCCTCCCTCCAGTCCTCGACTTCTTGGCACTGACAGAAACATGGATCACCACAGATAACACTGCTACTCCTACTGCTCTCTTCGTCCGCCCACGTGTTCTCGCACACCCGAGAGCTTCTGGTCAGCGGGGTGGTGGCATCGGGATCCTTATCTCTCCCAAGTGGTCATTCTCTTTCTTTCTCCCCTTACCCATCTGTCTATCGCTCCTTTGAATTTCATGCTGTCACAGTTACCAGCCCTTTCAAGCTTAACATCCTTATCATTTATCGCCCTCCAGGTTCCCTCGGAGAGTTCATCAATGAACTTGATGCCTTGATAAGCTCCTTTCCTGAGGACGGCTCACCTCTCACAGTTCTGGGCGACTTTAACCTCCCCACGTCTACCTTTGATTCATTCCTCTCTGCCTCCTTCTTTCCACTCCTCTCCTCTTTTGACCTCACCCTCTCACCTTCCCCCCCTACTCACAAGGCAGGCAATACGCTCGACCTCATCTTTACTAGATGCTGTTCTTCCACTAACCTCATTGCAACTCCCCTCCAAGTCTCCGACCACTACCTTGTATCCTTTTCCTTCTCGCTCTCATCCAACACTTCCCACACTGCCCCTACTCGGATGGTATCGCCGTCCCAACCTTCGCTCTCTCTCCCCGCTACTCTCTCCTCTTCCATCCTATCATCTCTTCCCTCTGCTCAAACCTTCTCCAACCTATCTCCTGATTCTGCCTCCTCAACCCTCCTCTCCTCCCTTTCTGCATCCTTTGACTCTATGTCCCCTATCTTCCAGGCCGGCTCGGTCCTCCTCCCGCTCCATGGCTTGACGACTCATTGCGAGCTCACAGAACAGGGCTCCGGGCAGCCGAGCGGAAATGGAGGAAAACTTCGCCTCCCTGCGGACCTGGCATCCTTTCACTCCCTCCTCTCTACATTTTCCTCCACTGTCTCTGCTGCTAAAGCCACTTTCTACCACTCTAAATTCCAAGCATCTGCCTCTAACCCTAGGAAGCTCTTTGCCACCTTCTCCTCCCTCCTGAATCCTCCTCCCCCCCCCACCCCCTACTCCCTCTCTGCAGATGACTTCGTCAACCATTTTGAAAAGAAGGTCGACATCCGATCCTCGTTTGCTAAGTCAAACGACACCGCTGGTTCTGCTCACACTGCCTTACCCTGTGCTCTGACCTCTTTCTCCCCTCTCTCTCCAGATGAAATCTCGCGTCTTGTGACGGCCGGCCGCCCAACAACCTGCCCGCTCGACCCTATCCCCTCCTCTCTTCTCCAGACCATTTCCGGAGACCTTCTCCCTTACCTCACCTCGCTCATCAATTTATCCCTGACCGCTGGCTACATCCCTTCCGTCTTCAAGAGAGCGAGAGTTGCACCCCTTCTGAAAAAACCTACACTCGATCCCTCCGATGTTAACAAACTACAGACCAGTATCCCTTCTTTCTTTTCTCTCCAAAAAACTCTTGAACGTGCCGTCCTTGGTCAGCTCTCCCGCTATCTCTCTCAGAATGACCTTCTTGATCCAAATCAGTCAGGTTTCAAGACTAGTCATTCAACTGAGACTGCTCTTCTCTGTATCACGGAGCGCTCCGCACCGCTAAAGCTAACTCTCTCTCCTCTGCTCTCATCCTTCTAGACCTATCTGCTGCCTTCGATACTGTGAACCATCAGATCCTCCTCTCCACCCTCTCCGAGTTGGGCATCTCCAGCGGCCCACGCTTGATTGCGTCCTACCTGACAGGTCGCTCCTACCAGGTGGCGTGGCGAGAATCTGTCTCCTCACCACGCGCTCTCACCACTGGTGTCCCCAGGGCTCTGTTCTAGGCCCTCTCCTATTCTCGCTATACACCAAGTCACTTGGCTCTGTCATAACCTCACATGGTCTCTCCTATCATTGCTATGCAGACGACACACAATTAATCTTCTCCTTTCCCCCTTCTGATGACCAGGTGGTGAATCGCATCTCTGCATGTCTGGCAGACATATCAGTGTGGATGACGGATCACCACCTCAAGCTGAACTTCGGCAAGACGGAGCTGCTCTTCCTCCCGGGGAAGGACTGCCCGTTCCATGATCTCGCCATCACGGTTGACAACTCCATTGTGTCCTCCTCCCAGAGCGCTAAGAACCTTGGCGTGATCCTGGACAACACCCTGTCGTTCTCAACTAACATCAAGGCGGTGGCCCGTTCCTGTAGGTTCATGCTCTACAACATCCGCAGAGTACGACCCTGCCTCACACAGGAAGCGGCGCAGGTCCTAATCCAGGCACTTGTCATCTCCCGTCTGATTACTGCAACTCGCTGTTGGCTGGGCTCCCTGCCTGTGCCATTAAGCCCCTACAACTCATCCAGAACGCCGCAGCCCGTCTAGTGTTCAACCTTCCCAAGTTCTCTCACGTCACCCCGCTCCTCCGCTCTCTCCACTGGCTTCCAGTTGAAGCTCGCATCCGCTACAAGACCATGGTGCTTGCCCACGGAGCTGTGAGGGGAACGGCACCTCAGTACCTCCAGGCTCTGATCAGGCCCTACACCCAAATAAGGGCACTGCGTTCATCCACCTCTGGCCTGCTCGCCTCCCTACCACTGAGGAAGTACAGTTCCCGCTCAGCCCAGTCAAAACTGTTCGCTGCTCTGGCTCCCCAATGGTGGAACAAACTCCCTCACGACGCCAGGACAGCGGAGTCAATCACCACCTTCCGGAGACACCTGAAACCCCACCTCTTTAAGGAATACTTAGGATAGGATAAAGTAATCCTTCTCACCCCCCCCCCCTTAAAATATTTAGATGCACTATTGTAAAGTGGCTGTTCCACTGGATGTCATAAGGTGAATGCACCAATTTGTAAGTCGCTCTGGATAAGAGCGTCTGCTAAATGACTTAAATGTAAAATGTAATGGTTAGCAGATGTTAATGCGAGTGTAGCGAAATGCTTGTGCTTCTAGTTCCAACAATGCAGTGATAACCAACAAGTAATCTAACTAACAATTCCAAAACTACTGTCTTATACACAGTGTAAGGGGATAAAGAATATGTACATAAGGATATATGAATGAGTGATGGTACAGGGCAGCATACAGTAGATGGTATCGAGTACAGTATGTACATATGAGATGAGTATGTAGACAAAGTAAACAAAGTGGCATAGTTAAAGTGGCTAGTGATACATGTATTACATAAGGATGCAGTCGATGATGTAGAGTACAGTATATACGTATGCATATGAGATGAATAATGTAGGGTAAGTAACATTATATAAGGTAGCATTGTTTAAAGTGGCTAGTGATATATTTACATCATTTCCCATCAATTCCCATTATTAAAGTGGCTGGAGTTGGGTCAGTGTCAATGACAGTGTGTTGGCAGCAGCCACTCAATGTTAGTGGTGGCTGTTTAACAGTCTGATGACCTTGAGATAGAAGCTGTTTTTCAGTCTCTCGGTCCCAGCTTTGATGCACCTGTACTGACCTCGCCTTCTGGATGATAGCGGGATGAACAGGCAGTGGCTCGAGTGGTTGATGTCCTTGATAATCTTTATGGCCTTCCTGTAACATCGGGTGGTGTAGGTGTCCTGGAGGGCAGGTAGTTTGCCCCCGGTGATGCGTTGTGCAGACCTCACTACCCTCTGGAGAGCCTTACGGTTGAGGGCGGAGCAGTTGCCGTACCAGGCGGTGATACAGCCTGCCAGGATGCTCTCGATTGTGCATCTTAGAAGTTTGTGCGTACTTTTGGTGACAAGCCGAATTTCTTCAGCCTCCTGAGGTTGAAGAGGCGCTGCTGCGCCTTCTTCACGACGCTGTCAGTGTGAGTGGACCACTTCAGTTTGTCTGTGATGTGTATGCCGAGGAACTTAAAACTTGCTACCCTCTCCACTACTGTTCCATCGATGTGGATAGGGGGGGGTGTTCCGAGGGCCCTCACCTCCTCTCTGTAGGCCGTCTCGTTGTTGTTGGTAATCAAGCCTACCACTGTTGTGTCGTCCGCAAACTTGATGATTGAGTTGGAGGCGTGCGTGGCCACGCAGTCGTGGGTGAACAGGGAGTACAGGAGAGGGCTCAGAACGCACCCTTGTGGGGCCCCCCGTGTTGAGGATCAGCGGGGAGGAGATGTTGTTGCCTACCCTCACCACCTGGGGGCGGCCCGTCAGGAAGTCCAGTACCCAGTAGCACAGGGCGGGGTCGAGACCCAGGGTCTCGAGCTTGATGACGAGCTTGGAGGGTACTATGGTGTTGAATGCCGAGCTGTAGTTGATGAACAGCATTCTCACATAGGTATTCCTCTTGTCCAGGTGGGTTAGGGCAGTGTGCAGTGTGGTTGAGATTGCGTCATCTGTGGACCTATTTGGGCGGTAAGCAAATTGGAGTGGGTCTTGGGTGTCAGGTAGGGTGGAGGTGATATGGTCCTTGACTAGTCTCTCAAAGCACTTCATGATGACGGAAGTGAGTGCTACGGGCGGTAGTCGTTTAGCTCAGTTACCTTATCTTTCTTGGGAACAGGAACAATGGTGGCCCTCTTGAAGCATGTGGGAACAGCAGACTGGTATAGGGATTGATTGAATATGTCCGTAAACACACCGGCCAGCTGGTCTGCGCATGCTCTGAGGGCGCGGCTGGGGATGCCGTCTGGGCCTGCAGCCTTGCGAGGGTTAACACGTTTAAATGTCTTATTCACCGCGGCTGCAGTGAAGGAGAGACCGCATGTTTTCATTGCAGGCCGTGTCAGTGGCACTGTATTGTCCTCAAAGTGGGCAAAAAAGTTATTTAGTCTGCCTGGGAGCAAGACATCCTGGTCCGTGACTGGGCTGGGTTTCTTCTTGTAGTCCGTGATTGACTGTAGACCCTTCCACATGCCTCTTGTGTCTGAGCCGTTGAATTGAGATTCTACTTTGTCTCTGTACTGACGCTTAGCTTGTTTAATAGCCTTGCGGAGGGAATAGCTGCATTGTTTATATTCGGTCATGTTACCAGACACCTTGCCCTGATTAAAAGCAGTGGTTCGCGCTTTCAGTTTCACGCGAATGCTGCCATCAATCCACGGTTTCTGGTTAGGGAATGTTTTTATCGTTGCTATGGGAACGACATCTTCAACGCACGTTCTAATGAACTCGCACACCGAATCAGCGTATTCGTCAATATTTTTATCTGACGGTTCCGGTTGGAGCAGTGGTCGCATCTGCACTTCGCTCCCGCGGGTAGTATAACTTTTTCATTATATTTCATTATAGCACAACGGTTTGATTTGTCTAATCTTAGCAATTTCTTCTCAGCTATCTACATAGCCGTCTTTGTATCAAAGATAATTGCGTAATTATCGTATTTCGCCGTCCTAACGTAGTCTTCACTAGCCAGCTAGCTAACGTCCACTGATTAGCTGCACTGGAGAAACTATTACACTCAACTGAACGACTTGATTAGTGTAGTGTTAGCTAGCTACATAGCTGTCTTTGCTGTCTTCGTATCATCGTATCCAAGATAATTGTGTTGTTTAGGTTTAGAGTGTGTAGTCTTAGAGTGATTATCTTAATTTACCGAGGTTAGCTAGCCAGCTATTTGTCGTCCTTAACGTAGGTGACTCTGCTAGCTAGCCAACGCTAGCCAACGTCTTCTCTGTATAGAACTCAACAACCCGGTCGCATTCACAGGTAGTATCACATTTTCACTTCATTTCATTACAGTACAACGGTTTGATTTGTTTGATCGTAGCTAGCTACATAGCTAGCTACATAGCGTCTTTGTATCAAAGATAATTGTGTAGTCTAGAGCGATTTTCTAGGTTCGCTAGCCAGGTCCACTTGTCATTCCAATCTCCTTTGCATTAGCGTAGCCTCTTCTGTAGCCTGTCAACTATGTGTCTGTTTATCCCTGTTCTCTCCTCTCTGCACAGACCATACAAACGCTCCACACCGCGTGGCCGCGGCCACCCTACTCTGGTGGTCCCAGCGCGCACGACCCACGTGGAGTTCCAGGTCTCCGGTAGCCTCTGGAACTGCCAATCTGCGGTCAACAAGGCAGAGTTCATCTCAGCCTATGCCTCCCTCCAGTCCCTCGACTTCTTGGCACTGACGGAAACATGGATCACCACAGACAACACTGCTACTCCTACTGCTCTCTCTTCGTCCGCCCACGTGTTCTCGCACACCCCGAGAGCGTCTGGTCAGCGGGGTGGTGGCACCGGGATCCTCATCTCTCCCAAGTGGTCATTCTCTCTTTC
>NW_025756314.1:0-6668 GCF_021184085.1 Oncorhynchus gorbuscha
GCACCTCTATAGTCTGTTCTGGACTTGGGGACTGTGAAGAAGACCTCTGGTAGCATGTCTTGTGGGGTAAGTGTATGGGTGTCTGAACCTTGTGCTAGTAGTTTAAACAGACCTCTGGTAGCATGTCTTGTGGGGTATGCTGGGTGTCTGAACCTTGTGCTACTAGTTTAAACAGACCTCTGGTAGCATGTCTTGTGGGGTATGCTGGGTGTCTGAACCTTGTGCTAGTAGTTTAAACAGACCTCTGGTAGCATGTCTTGTGGGGTATGCTGGGTGTCTGAACCTTGTGCTACTAGTTTAAACAGACCTCTGGTAGCATGTCTTGTGGGGTATGCTGGGTGTCTGAACCTTGTGCTAGTAGTTTAAACAGACCTCTGGTAGCATGTCTTGTGGGTTATGTATGGGTGTCTGAACCTTGTGCTAGTAGTTTAAACAGACCTCTGGTAGCATGTCTTGTGGGGTATGCTGGGTGTCTGAACCTTGTGCTACTAGGTTAAACAGACCTCTGGTAGCATGTCTTGTGGGGTATGCTGGGTGTCTGAACCTTGTGCTAGTAGTTTAAATAGACCTCTGGTAGCATGTCTTGTGGGGTATGCTGGGTGTCTGAACCTTGTGCTAGTAGTTTAAACAGACCTCTGGTAGCATGTCTTGTGGGGTATGCTGGGTGTCTGAACCTTGTGCTACTAGTTTAAACAGACAGCTTGTGCATTCAACACAAATACAAGTAGTGATGTAGTCAACCTTTCCTCTTCTTTGAGCCAGGAGAGATTGACATTATTAATGTTAGCCTTCCGTGTACATTTAAGGGACAGCCGTGTTGCCTTGTTCTGGGCCAATTGTAAAGTCCCTCTTTTTGGCAATATCGTCCATGATCATCCTCAGTCAATTTTCCATCCAAGTTGTCAGACCCAAGTGGCTTGTCATTGTTGATAGAAAACATGAATGTTTTCACGCCTTCCACACTCATTTTACAGGATTCTACATTTCAATGCTTGTCTTTAATAATTTGGTCAGTTATGCATGGATGTGTAGGTTCAGAATTTGTTGTTGGCATGTCATA
Source organism: Oncorhynchus gorbuscha (assembly GCF_021184085.1). Lineage (NCBI taxonomy): Eukaryota > Metazoa > Chordata > Actinopteri > Salmoniformes > Salmonidae > Oncorhynchus > Oncorhynchus gorbuscha. The sequence continues at coordinate 1,061 of NW_025756314.1, forward strand.
CCTACGATTGCTTATCTTACCAATGAAACATGTATTAAAGTAGTTGTCAATATCAGTGGGTTTTCTGATAAATGAGCCATCTGATTCAATGAATGATGGAGCCGACCTCACTTTTTCTTTTCATAGTACAGTTTCTTCTTCTTTTTGTTAAGTTTAGTCACATGATTTCTCAATTTACGGTATGTTTGTGACAATACAGAGGCGGATGCAAGATGCAAGCAACGATGGTTTAATGAATACGGTTTACAGCAGCAACAGGACAGACAGACTGTACTCAGACGGAATCCGACCCAGGGACTAGGGCGCATCTTCCGATGATAGCGTGCTGAGAAATCCAGGGGAGTGTGTCCGGATGGGTAGGAAGGAGCACAGCAGATAACCCACACAAGGGCGGCGAGAGATGAGCACGGACACACGACACAACCTCAGGGAAGTAACAACGATCTGACAACAAGAAACACTGGTTACAGAACATATAAAGGGAAGATAAGTGGTTCCAGCTGGCGCAGACAATCAGGCCGAGATTGGGAACCACGCCCACACAAACACGGGAGGGAGAGAGAGAGAGAGAGAGAGAGAGAGAAAGAGAAAGAGAGAGGGAGGCAGTGGATTCATGAACCGTGACAATGTTTGCCAATCGGTTGTACAGCCAGAATTATTTGCCATTCCATTTGTCTCATCCCTGTCAACCATACAATGTTTAAATTCCTCATTAATCCACAGGGATTTAACTGTTTTTTTCTTAGTGGGTGCATGCTTTTTAGTAACTAACTGCAATAAGCAATTTCATAAATGTGTCAAGTCCAGCGTCTGCTTGCTCCTCATTAGAGACCAGCAAATATTCTTCAACACAGTAATCACTACAAAACGTATTGTATGACCTCTTATACACTATATTAGGCCCAGCCTTTGGTACTGAGGTTTTCCTAGATATGGCTACTATATTGTGATCACTACATCCTATGGATCTGGATACGGCTTTAGAGCACATTTCTGCAGCGTTAGTAAAGATGTGATCAATACATGTTGATTATTTCATTCCTGTGCTGTTTGTAAACAACCTGGTAGGTTGACTGATGAAAGCCAGTCAATATTTAGGCATCCAGAAAATATACCTCTGTTGATTTCACATACAAGATCAAGTATTTCACACATATTATCCAGATACTGACTGTTAACACTTGGTGGTCTATAGCAGCTTCCCACAAGGATAGGCTTTGGGTGAGGCAGATGAACCTGTAGCCATATTACTTCAACAGCATTTGACATGAGATCTTCTCTAATCTTTACATGAATAAGACTCTGAACATAAAGCGGAAACACCTCCTCCATTGGCATTCCTGTCTCTTCTGAAGATGTTGAAGATAGTAAAGTATACAACTCCTATAGAAACAATAGAGTCATCGTGGTTTAGTTTCACTGCTACAGCATTTCTTTTTACCCATCCTTTTCCTTCAACCTAAATGGGAAACTACTGAGAATGGTAGCAGACTGTATTGCCACCCCTATTTGCCATGTCTTTAACCAAAGACTAAAGGAGTGTGTGTGCCCACAGGCGTGGAAGGAAGCTAAAGTCATTCATTTTTACATTTACATTTAAGTCATTTAGCAGACGCTCTTATCCAGAGCGACTTACAAATTGGTGCATTCACCTTATGACATCCAGTGGGACAGTCACTTAACAATAGTGCATCTAAAACTTAGGGGGGGTGGGGTGAGAGGGATTACTTAACCTATCCTAGGTATTCCTTAAAGAGGTGGGGTTTCAGGTGTCTCCGGAAGGTGGTGATTGACTCCGCTGTCCTGGCGTCGTGAGGGAGTTTGTTCCACCATTGGGGGGCCAGGGCAGCGAACAGTTTTGACTGGGCTGAGCGGGAGCTGTACTTCCTCAGTGGTAGGGAGGCGAGCAGGCCAGAGGTGGATGAACGCAGTGCCCTTGTTTGGGTGTAGGGCCTGATCAGAGCCTGGAGGTACTGAGGTGCCGTTCCCCTCACAGCTCCGTAGGCAAGCACCATGGTCTTGTAGCGGATGCGAGCTTCAACTGGAAGCCAGTGGAGAGAACGGAGGAGCGGGGTGACGTGAGAGAACTTGGGAAGGTTGAACACCAGACGGGCTGCGGCGTTCTGGATGAGTTGAAGGGGTTTAATGGCACAGGCAGGGAGCCCAGCCAACAGCGAGTTGCAGTAATCCAGACGGGAGATGACAAGTGCCTGGATTAGGACCTGCGCCGCTTCCTGTGTGAGGCAGGGTCGTACTCTGCGGATGTTGTAGAGCATGAACCTACAGGAACGGGCCACCGCCTTGATGTTAGTTGAGAACGACAGGGTGTTGTCCAGGATCACGCCAAGGTTCTTGGCGCTCTGGGAGGAGGACACAATGGAGTTGTCGACCGTGATGGCGAGATCATGGAACGGGCAGTCCTTCCCCGGGAGGAAGAGCAGCTCCGTCTTGCTGAGGTTCAGCTTGAGGTGGTGATCCGTCATCCACACTGATATGTCTGCCAGACATGCAGAGATGCGATTCGCCACCTGGTCATCAGAAGGGGGAAAAGGAGAAGATTAATTGTGTGTCGTCTGCATAGCAATGATAAGAGAGACCATGTGAGGTTATGACAGAGCCAAGTGACTTGGTGTATAGCGAGAATAGGAGAGGGCCAAGAACAGAGCCCTGGGGGACACCAGTGGTGAGAGCGCGTGGTGAGGAGACAGATTCTCGCCACGCCACCTGGTAGGAGCGACCTGTCAGGTAGGACGCAATCCAAGCGTGGGCCGCGCCGGGAGATGCCCAACTCGGAGAGGGTGGAGAGGAGGATCTGATGGTTCACAGTATCGAAGGCAGCCGATAGATCTAGAAGGATGAGAGCAGAGGAGAGAGAGTTAGCTTTAGCAGTGCGGAGCGCCTCCGTGATACAGAGGAGAGCAGTCTCAGTTGAATGACTAGTCTTGAAACCTGACTGATTTGGATCAAGAAGGTCATTCAGAGAGAGATAGCGGGAGAGCTGGCCAAGGGCCGGCACGTTCAAGAGTTTTGGAGAGAAAAGAAAGAAGGGATACTGGTCTGTAATTGTTGACATCGGAGGGATCGAGTGTAGGTTTTTCAGAAGGGGTGCAACTCTCGCTCTCTTGAAGACGGAAGGGACGTAGCCAACGGTCAGGGATGAGTTGATGAGCGAGGTGAGGTAAGGGAGAAGGTCTCCGGAAATGGTCTGGAGAAGAGAGGAGGGGATAGGGTCAAGCGGGCAGGTTGTTGGGCGGCCGGCCGTCACAAGACGCGAGATTTCATCTGGAGAGAGAGGGGAGAAAGAGGTCAGAGCACAGGGTAGGGCAGTGTGAGCAGAACCAGCGGTGTCGTTTGACTTAGCAAACGAGGATCGGATGTCGTCGACCTTCTTTTCAAAATGGTTGACGAAGTCATCTGCAGAGGAGGGAGGAGGGGGGAGGGGGCGGAGGATTCAGGAGGGAGGAGAAGGTGGCAAAGAGCTTCCTAGGGTTAGAGGCAGATGCTTGGAATTTAGCGTGGTAGAAAGTGGCTTTAGCAGCAGAGACAGAGGAGGAAAATGTAGAGAGGAGGGAGTGAAAGGATGCCAGGTCCGCAGGGAGGCGAGTTTTCCTCCATTTCCGCTCGGCTGCCCGGAGCCCTGTTCTGTGAGCTCGCAATGAGTCATCGAGCCACGGAGCGGGAGGGGAGGACCGAGCCGGCCTGGAGGATAGGGGACATAGAGAGTCAAGGGATGCAGAGAGGGAGGAGAGGAGGGTTGAGGAGGCAGAATCAGGAGATAGGTGGGAGAAGGTTTGAGCGGAGGGAAGAGATGATAGGATGGAAGAGGAGAGAGTAGCGGGGAGAGAGAGCGAAGGTTGGGACGGCGCGATACCATCCGAGTAGGGGCAGTGTGGGAGGTGTTGGATGAGAGCGAGAGGGAAAAGGATACAAGGCAGTGGTCGGAGACTTGGAGGGAGTTGCAGTGAGGTTAGTGGAAGAACAGCATCTAGTAAAGATGAGGTCGAGCGTATTGCCTGCCTTGTGAGTAGGGGGGAAGGTGAGAGGGTGAGGTCAAAAGAGGAGAGGAGTGGAAAGAAGGAGGCAGAGAGGAAAGAGTCAAAGGTAGACGTGGGGAGGTTAAAGTCGCCCAGAACTGTGAGAGGTGAGCCGTCCTCAGGAAAGGAGCTTATCAAGGCATCAAGCTCATTGATGAACTCTCCGAGGGAACCTGGAGGGCGATAAATGATAAGGATGTTAAGCTTGAAAGGGCTAGTAACTGTGACAGCATGGAATTCAAAGGAGGCGATAGACAGATGGGTAAGGGGAGAAAGAGAGAATGACCACTTGGGAGAGATGAGGATCCCGGTGCCACCACCCCGCTGACCAGATGCTCTCGGGGTGTGCGAGAACACGTGGGCGGACGAAGAGAGAGCAGTAGGAGTAGCAGTGTTGTCTGTGGTGATCCATGTTTCCGTCAGTGCCAAGAAGTCGAGGGACTGGAGGGAGGCATAGGCTGAGATGAACTCTGCCTTGTTGACCGCAGATTGGCAGTTCCAGAGGCTACCGGAGACCTGGAACTCCACGTGGGTCGTGCGCGCTGGGACCACCAGAGTAGGGTGGCCGCGGCCACGCGGTGAGGAGCGTTTGTATGGTCTGTGCAGAGAGGAGAGAACAGGGATAAACAGACACATAGTTGACAGGCTACAGAAGAGGCTACGCTAATGCAAAGGAGATTGGAATGACAAGTGGACTACACGTCTCGAATGTTCAGAAAGTTAAGCTACGTAGCAAGAATCTTATTGACTAAAATGATTAAAATGATACAGTACTGCTGAAGTAGGCCAGCTGGCAGTGGGTGCGTTGTTGACACTACACTAATCAAGTCATTCCGTTGAGTGTAATAGTTTCTGCAGTGTTGCTATTCGGGGGCTAGCAGGCTAGCTAGCAGTGTTGTTTACGTTACGTTGCGTTAAAAGAACGACAATAGATGGCTAGCGAACCTAGAAAATCGCTCTAGACTACACAATTATCTTTGATACAAAGACGGCTATGTAGCTAGCTAAGTAGCTAGCTACGATCAAACAAATCAAACCGTTGTACTGTAATGAAATGAAGTGAAAATGTGATACAACCTGTGAATGCGACCGGGTAGTTGAGTTCTATACAGAAGACGTTGGCTAGCGTTGGCTAGCTGTTGGCTAGCTAGCAGAGTCACCTACGTTAAGGACGACAAATAGCTGGCTAGCTAACCTCGGTAAATTAAGATAATCACTCTAAGACTACACACTCTAAACCTAAACAACACAATTATCTTGGATACGATGATACGATGATACGAAGACAGCAAAGACAGCTATGTAGGTAGCTAACACTAAACTAATCAAGTCGTTCAGTTGAGTGTAAAAGTTTCTCAGTGCAGCTAATCAGTGGACGTTAGCTAGCTGGCTAGTGAAGACTACGTTAGGACGGCGAAATACGATAATTACGCAATTATCTTTGATACAAAGACGGCTATGTAGCTAGCTGAGAAGAAATTGCTAAGATAAGGCAAATCAAACCGTTGTGATATAATGAAATATAATGAAAAAGTTATACTACCCGTTGGAAGCGACGTGCAGATGCGACCACT